>NW_004444084.1:4972823-4995256 GCF_000243295.1 Trichechus manatus latirostris
GTTGACATGTTGTGGGGTTGTTAACCAATGTCATAAAACAATATGTGTACTACTGTTTCATGAGAAACTATTTGTTCTATAAACCTTCACCTGAAGTACAATAAAAAAAAAAATTCCTTTTCCTTTCTATTCCCTGTGTCCCTCCTGTCCTCCACATAATGAAATACTCTGGATTTTGTGCTTATCATGCTTTACTTAAAAATAGTTTCATGGCTTTTGCCTGTCATGAAATATATTTTTCAATTTTAGAAAAATGGTATGATACTTATGAAGTCAGCGACTTGCTTGGGCTCAGTATTTCCTTTGTAAGATTTATTCATACTATTGGATATAGATTGGGCTCATTGATTTTCTCTGCTTTAAAATATTCTATTTTATAAATATACTACAATTGATTTAACCATTTTTTTTTGTTAATGGAAAGTTGTGTCATTGCTAGTTTTTTGCTCATACAACAAGCTCTGATGTGAACATCTACATGCCTCCTGGTATACACAATTTAGATATTCTCTGAGATATGTCTCTTGGAATGAAATGCTGTATGTAGGGTTCTCAAATATACACATTTACAAGATAGTATTAAACTGTTTTCCAAAATGATTTCCCAAAGAATTATATGATTTATGCCAATGATTGTATAAGAACTCTCAATAGCCCAAAGCTCTCCAATACTTGGCATTATCAGATTTTTTAATTTTTGCTAATCTACTAGGTATAAAATGATATATATAAAATTCTATGCATCTCTTTAATTATTAATAAGTTTGAGAATCTCTACATATTTCTAATCATATTTGGTGAATACATATTAATGTTTATTGACCGTTTTCTCTGTCACATAAAATATATATGTGTATATACTTACATATATATTAATTTGTAGAAGTTCTCTATATATTTTGATTACTAATCCTTTGTCCATTATATGTGTTCAAATACCATTTCTCAGATTTTGGCTTGTATTTACACTTTTTTTATTGTGTATTTTGAATAACAGAAGTTTTTAGTTTTAATGCAATTGCATATATCAATATTTTAAAGTAAGAACTTTTCAATTTCCCTAATTCAGGTTCTTAAAGATGTTTCTATATCTATTTTTCTAAATATTTTATACATTTGAGTTTAACATTTAAATTCATCAGGGATTGATTTTTGTAGCTAAATATGTTAATTTTTTAAATATGAATACTTACACTTTTCTAGTGATTTTTTCCTTGCAAGTTTGGAACTTATGGCAACATAATCGCTTAATGGTTTCTTTGAGGGGATGTTTTAAAATAATGATGAATTTTTAATGCTTATAATTCTACTTGTCTTTATTTCTCCTAGAGTAAGTTTGAAAAGTTTTACTTTTCTGAGAATTTAATGAAATTTTTAATTTAATTGACAAATTTGTTCTAACAGCTTCCTTTTTCAAGTTTCTGTTAGACTTGAAGTTGTTTCCTTTTTCATTCTTAATATATATTTTCTCTTCTCTCTCTGTCTTTTTTTGTTCAATCCTGCTAGAAGTTTTCTATTAGTTCCAAAATGATACATTATCCTTGTTTTTTTATATGATAATGTACATTTATTTTGACTATCTGCTTACCGACACCTTGTTCCCCATTTCTTCCCACTGTCCTGAGATCATTTTCTTTTTTCCTGAAATATAGTAGTTAATCTTCCCTTTAGTGTAGAACGGTTGGTTGTAACCTCTCCCAGCTTTTGTTTATTTACAATGCTTGTTCTTTTCTTTTTTCAGTCACTGTTCTTGACAGATTTTTTTTTGAGCACACAATTCTAGGTTGACAACTCTTTTTTTGCTCAGCACTTTGAGGATTTTATCCCCGTTTTCTGGTTTCTATTGTTGCTGTTGAAGAGTTTACTGTCAGTTTAGTTGTCATGATTTTGTAGGTGCTTCGTCTTTTCTCTGTCTCTGTTTTTAAGATTTTTGTGTTACATGTTTGCATTTTCAGTACAGTGTATCTAGGTGTGAATTTCTTTTTTATTCCTGCTGCTCAGTTCTATGTTGTACTTCCTGTATCTGTGGAATCATATTTTTCATGACTTTTGAAAAGTTCTCAGCCATTATACCTTGTCGACTATTTCAGCTATCCTACTTTTAACTAATTCACTTAATAATTTTTAATTTCAATAATTCAAAATTTATTTTTCAAAAGTTATATTTGGTTCTTTTTGAAGTTTCTTCAGTCGGTGTGGATAGTCTCTTGTTTCTTGTTTATATTTTGTTATCTTAACATGTTCTTTATACATTTCATACATAGTTACTTTATATTCTATATCTGGTATTATTATATTTTAGTTTAAGGATATAAATCTGATTTTTTTTTACCTGTTGACTATGACTTATGGTAAGTTAATTTCCTATATGATTGGTGATGTTTGATTGCTAATTCACATACATTTCATGCTAACTTTTGGGACTCCTAGGTTCAAATTCAGGATGATTTCCTCCAGAGAGAGTTTCTATTTGAGTCTGTCAGGAGCCAGGAGGTTCTTATATCTTTGGGTCACTTCACCATCCTTCCAAGTTGTTTTAACACAAAAGATCAAAGCAGAATCACTCAAATTGTAGATCCTACCCAATACTAGTCTTTACCAGTGATTCAAAAGATACAAGCAATAACTTGCAGTAAATTAGCATTTCTTTTCTAGAGAAGCCTGAATACATCAGACACAGCTTCCAATATTACCTTCTTTTCTGAAATAGAATATTTTTGGTTTCTGATTAGCAGACAGTGAATCTAAAAAAAACGTATGTGTGGAAACATTGTTCTCAAAGGAAGTTGATTCAGTTTGGGGGCTCACCAGGTTTATATCTAATTACAAGGATAGAAAATACTGACTTTTCGCATTCTCTAGCCAGTCAGGCCTCCATAAAGTCCAGGTTTATTTATAATAAGTACTCTAGACAGACCAGGTATATTCTGATTGTTTAGGGTTTATGCTTTTTGTTGTTTACTTTTGGGGTAAAGAAACTCTCCATTATCTTTTTGCTAGTAAATACTATGAACATGTTTACAAGGAAGGCTGGTCTAGGTCAATCATTCCCTCTAGGAACTCCCTATGCAGGAAGGAATGAGTCATAAGCCTGCTGTTAACTCTCCTTCTCTTAAATCTTTCTGAAATATTTGGAAAGTCTTGCTTCTCAGCCAAAGCTAAGGATCATGGCTACACAGATAGTCCCCCACTTAGACGGCATTCTGTACCAATGACTCCAAAGTAAGTCGGTTCTGAAGTATGTCAAATATCTCTTTTTTTGTTTTTCATTATTATTGCCTTTTATTATCAGTATCTTTACAAATATGATCTTTATTTTTCTTTGGGGGTTGAAAACATTACATATAAACTTACAGATATATTTTAATACATGTTGTTGTTAGGTGCTGTTGAGTCCATTCCAATTCATAGTTACCCTATGTATAATAGAACAAAACACTGCCCAGTCCTGTGCCATCCTCACAATTGTTGTTATGTTTGATCTCATTGTTGCAGTTGTGGTTATGTTTGATCCCATTGTTGCAGACACTGTGTCAGTCCATCTCGTTGAGGGTCTTCCTCTTGCTCGCTTCCAAGGAGCACTCTAGCTGTATTTCTTCTATATATTTTCTGTGTATTTTAATACATACATACATATTACTAATGATAAGATGTACCAGAAAAAAAAAAAAAAAAAAAACACACACACACACACACACACACACACACACATACACACACACAGTCGTAAGTGCAGTTCGTTATAACTCCAATACATTGTAAGTTGGGGCCTACTTGTATTACTGATTCCAGCATCTACCATTAAACCAATTCTTCTTTCTTGGGAGCTTATTGCTCACAGTTCATGTTTTTAGGAAAGGTTTTCTTCCTTCTGTTTTTTGGGGGTGGGTGGGTGGGTGGGAACACTGTGCTCTTACAGATTTAACTCACTTCTTGCAAGCCCAGAAATACAGCAGTAGTTATGTTTTATAAAGAATATGGTTGTTTTGTAATGACAGAGGTCCCAAGAGTATGTAGTTCATTTATTGATGAATATTCATATTTAAAATATAAACTATGACCAGATAGCCATTAAAGATGTGATCTATGTAGGAAGAATTCTTTGCATATCTGCAAATCAAAGTTACTCTTCATTTTGGGCATTATTAGCACTTTTCCTTTTGACTTCCTGGCCTCTCAGTTGTCTTTGCTAAAATAAGTTAACTCATTCCTGATGGCTTTGTATGCCCATCGACAATTTCCCAGCACACAGTGCTAAACTATACTATCTGAGTTTATATTTCAGGGTTCTGTTTTCCCCATTCACGCTCAGCAGGGTGATGATAAACGCAGTGCTATGTTTGATTACCAGTAATAGCTAGGACTGTGATCTACTGTGATGAACAAGATTAGATAGGAGTAACTTACTCTGAAGCTATGGATGTTATCAGACAATGCTGTGCATCTCTCGGATAGTAGTCTGCTGAATAAACTGCAACCTCTGGAATACAAGGCTGGAGGGGAGCTACCTTGGCTACAAATCACAGTAATGACGGAAAACCCAGCACCAGCAGCTTCTGTACCAGTAAAAAATCATTGCCTCACGGCAGATTTAGTTTATATACAACACTTACCAAGAAAGCTTTATCCTCTTATTTTCTTTTAAAAATAATGACATTGTAATCAGTGTATACTACCTGAGGAGTCAAGCTTTTCTTTTCTTTTTTATCAGCACTTAAATCTCACTTGATATAATGTATACTATTGATATAAGAACAATGATGCTGTAATTCAAAATAATGGATTTCAATGACTTTTTAAAAAAGCATAACTAATGTAGAATCAAAGTGACTTTACCCAGGAAATGTACCATGAGCTCCCCCTTGTAAAAACTGTAAACAACACTTATATAAATCACTTCTTAAGGACCTAAAAACACGCTCCATTCTGGCTATAATTTTTAAAAGTTTGAAGCAGGAATTTTGTTTTGTACAATAATTATATTTCAGCTGTTGAAACTTAAAAACTGTTTCATATATTGTGGTTCCTATTTTACAGTGTCTGTAGTGTGTAGATCAAATATGTGTCTTCCAACTGCTTTTGTTTCTAGATTGCCTTCAGCGCAAAGGAAATCTCACTCATCGTACCTACAACAATGCCAAGAAACAGGGCTATATTCATGCTGCTGCATAATCTGTTTGAATTTTAGATAAACCACAGATGTGAGCTAAATAATTACTGCCAGTTTTAATTAAAACTAGCTTGCAACTCTTAAAGTCAATTCATATCTTCATTAAAAAAATAAATAAATAAAACCGTTGCTGTCGAGTTGATTCCGACTCCTAGCGACCCTATAGGACAGAGTAGAACTGCTCCATAGAGTTTCCAAGGAGTGCCTGGTGGATTTGAACTGCTGACCTTTTGGTTAGTGGCCGTAGCTCTTAACCACTACACCACCAAGGTTTCCAATATCTTCATAGTTGGCCTTAATTTTCTCACTGAAAAGCTTCTAATGAAGCATGACAATTTTTAGATGTACTTTGTAAGTTTTATTTCAAAGAGTAATCACTCATTCTTTTTTAATATTAAAAAATCATAAAGTTTTCCTGTACACTCTCACAAATAGATGACTAAAGCAATACACATGATTTTTTACTTTCTCTGAAATAATAATATTTTCCATACCTAAACAGAGATGACAAGTCTACTATACCTAATATTGTATAATAACGTCCTTGGGATTATCATCTGAGAAGGTGACTCAAATGATTACTTGTCAGATCCAGAGAACAACATTTTGCAAAGGTCAAAGGCAATTCATAATATTATGCAGGATGTGGGTGTCTACCTGGTTTTGATTTGTTGACAAGACCTCAATTTGAAGTATTTTTATAAAATTGAGCAAACAGCTCAAGTATTATATTCATCAGATGTGTTTCTGGCATGAAGTAAGGATTTCATCAACTCTGAAAGACTTTTTAACCTCACTGTAACTGCTCTTAATGGTCATTTATAGCAACCGTCCTGATTTTTTTTCTGTAGTGTTGACCATGAGTGAAAGCCTATGAATGGAGTAGATGATAGTAATTCTTCTTAGTATTTAGATTTTATTTCCAATGCCCATGAGTAAAACTGGTAACAACTGTTAGTTATATGTATGCTTGTCAGAGTTGGTATGTATTATGAGAGGAAAAGAAGGCCAATAAAGTAATGGCAATGTTAATGCCTTATAGTAACTATTTATATTTTAAGTTAGTAGATTTCCATGCTTTAAAATATTTTTATTGATTATATATGAGATAGTAAGAAATGCAATATATAACTGAGTAAAATCTATTTTCTTTTTTCAAAGGGGCGTGAAACTTAAAGAGCAGTGAAAGGAGGAAAGGAAAACTCGATGGTCAACATGGGAATGTATACCACATTGAGAGAGTTCTCACACGCTGCAAATTAGGGTTTTTAAATTTTGTCCCTTTTATCCTTAAGGAGGACAAGTACTTAAATAAATAATGTGTCTCCTGAAATTGTGTATGGTATTACCAATAGTTGCTGCCAGAATCGGCAGCACTATGTGGTCCATAAGAACATCTACTGACTCCCTGCTAAGAAAATAAGGCTCCCTGCTAGATGGATACGGATTCAAATCCCAGCTCTCACACTTGGTAGATCCTGGACCAGTTTCCTAAATTCTTTCTTCTCTATAATTCACTATATAAAAATTCTATATAATTTTTACCAGCTCATGAAAAGTTGTCATGAGCATTGCATGGAATAATGTATTCCCAGTATTTAACACAGGACAGGAGCATAAATGAACTCAATAAATGTTAGCAGCATTTTTATACTTTCAAAATACAGAGTCACAGATAAAAAGTAGTTCCTACCAGGTCTGTGGGTGGAAGAAACATTGGTGGAAGTTTCTTAAATCTGTAGCCCCTAAGTCTCTGGATGCAGACTGGGTATAAGATCTAATCTATGTTTCTGTGTCCTATCCAAGGACAAAATTCCCAAGATCTCCTAAAAACTACCACCTATGTACTATTTGTTCTGGTGCCATTCTCCAGTTTCCAAGGGAAATTAGATTTTATATTGACATAAAAGGAGAGCTTTCATACAATTTGTTTTCCTGCTTATGAAAACCTCCTTGTTCTTCCATTTAGCTTGACCTTGGCTTTTTCCCTTTGCCTTTTCATAAATGACCAGTACAAGCACCTTTGGAAGTATCAAATAATGACAAACAAACAAAATGATTGTTTTTCGCAAAAAAGTTTTGTTTCCTAGAGTGCACTGGGGGTTTTTTGAGCCTCTTTTCTTTGTTCTTTTACTGTGTACACTGTCACCTATGGCACGCAAAATCATTAGCTTGATTGGTGATGACAATATGAAAAATTGTAAGTCGGGTAATACAAATCCATCCCTGCCTTTGGGCCGTTTCCCCCATGTCATTAGTAACTTTCCCTTAATCAATGTAAAATCAGCTCCTTTCTTATACAATAAAACGCATAGGAGAAGTTGCAAAAGAGAAACAGCAGAAAGAAGACAAGAAGGAACCAGGGAATTTAGCTCTAATCTCAGGGCTCTCACCAGTCAGTTCTGTCATCTTAGAAAAGACTTCATTTCTTAGACCTAGGCTTGTTTATCTTTAAAATAATAAGGTTAGAAGAAATTATTTCAAAGTTGCTTTTTGCTCTAAGAGTCTAAATGTCATCATATTTTGGTATAGTATATAATGGATGCTATTTATTTAACAGAAAATAACTGGTGTGGAACTCATGAAACTCCTTAATAAGTGAGGCCGACCGTTCAGTATGGAGTTCATTACCAGGCAGTGTCACACAATACTACCCTTCAAAGTAATCAAATAGACAATGAGAATTTTTTGACTATTCTAGAATTTTCTGATGGTAAATGGCAAAATAAGTCCATAT
Organism: Trichechus manatus latirostris; assembly: GCF_000243295.1. Classification (NCBI taxonomy): domain Eukaryota; kingdom Metazoa; phylum Chordata; class Mammalia; order Sirenia; family Trichechidae; genus Trichechus; species Trichechus manatus. The sequence continues at coordinate 4,980,731 of NW_004444084.1, forward strand.
TTTACTGACATGGAAAGGTACACATTATTTATAAAGCCCATGGGCAATATGAATGGATGTAATAGGTCTGAAATGAGTTTAATAAACAGGTGGATTGAAAATCTGTAATGCAAATATAGATACTGTTCTGTGATCAGTATAAAGCTGCACAGCGTTGTAAACAACTACAGTACGCAATTTAAGCAATTAAGTAGGGCTCAGATATGTGAGTAGTGTCCTGTCTATATATTGGTAAAACATCACTGTCCCATATTTTTGAAAAAAAACATCATTAACGATCATTAAAAAATAAACATAAAAACCAACTCACTTTGATAGGTGATTAGACATGCAAATATAAAATCACCTTGTATTTAGCTTTTTTAAATGCCATGGAATTCACAGAAAGGGACTTGTCTGTCATTTAGAAGACAAGAACTTGGATTTGGAAAGTTCAAAAGTGTAGAAAGTAAATGAGCAGAACTAGTTCCCTCTTGGGCATATAACTGTTGATCCGGTAGATCTGAATTTAGAAAGAAAAATTCTAATGGCTTTGAAATACTACGTTTTTATTCCCAAAGGGGTCTGGCTGAGTAGTTCAATTAGACATAGATATGTCCACTGGCAAATTTGTATACAGGCAGTCCCAGGGTTATGAAAGAGATCTGTTCCTAAGTCTGTCTTTAAGTTGAATTTGTAGATAAGTCAGAACAAGTACATATGGTTCTTACTCAGGGTCAGTTAGTTAAATGTTTGTCTTAGTATACTGTATATATTTTACCATTCTATGCATATAAAACACTTAAGAAACACTTCCAAACCACGCAATGTTTTCATGAGCATTGAAAAGTAGTGCTTGTGTTATTACGAACCATTGTATTTAAATCAAACTTAAAATAATACGCTTTATGGCAGTACATTCTTAAGTACAAGTTGTCTGTAAGTCAGACATTCATAACCTGGGGACCGCCTGTATTTAAACTTTTCCTTTCCTTTTGGGTATCATAAACCTTGAGCATTTTCTGTTATAAAGAATTCAGAATCATAGAATAAAGTTCCTTTTTTGTATTAAAAAGAAGACAATACTTTTCAGGTTAACTTCCAAAGGGTATTAAAAATCCATATTAATGAAATATGGAAGGAATTTTATTCCATGAACCTTTCAACTCCATTTAAAAACGTTTATAATACCCTGGCATCTAATTATCACTCCTACAGCTCTTTTTTTTTCCTCTAGGAGTTCAACGCAATTTACATAGTTAACTCACTTTGACAGAGAAAATCATTTAGCAGGATAAAGGAAACTGAGGCACATAAAAGTTATGAAATATGGTCACTGTTACACAATTGGTGGTGAAGGAATGAAATTTATTGCTTGGTATAGGAATACAGTGGTGGGGTTCAATCATGCTTCTTCCACTTAAATTCTATGCAATCTATGAAAATTATTTACTATCTCTAACTCTAACTAATCCTGTATAAAACTGTATAACTGTCCCTGTCCAGGCTTACTACAAGATTCAGGGGCATGGTGATTATATCTGTAAGAAGGCTTGCTAATTATAAAGTGCTACATTGATAAAATAGGTTATTCTTATCGCTTCTGTTGCAAACCCTCAAGGAGGATCCATTACTCATATCCATCTGACACAAGAATCTTGAACACTTGTGCATATTATTTGACTGTACAGTACAATTTAAATGCATATGTATGCAGATACTGTTTTCCTCATTACACTCCTCAATGTAACTAGGAGTCCAGCCTTAGGTATAGTGTGGTTCATGAGGATGAAGCTGAATGGGGCTCATGTGTTACCTGGAGCAAAAGCAGAAAAACAGTCTGTGAAGTGAGCACAATTCACTGAGGAGGACCAAAGATCAGGATAGAACACCATCAATCATCAGATATCAGTAACAAGTGCAGGAGCATAGAGGTAGGGGACAGAGCAAGAGGTCAGGAACTAAGGGTTCCAACAATAAGTTAGGAAATATAACCAATAATAGGTTAGGAAGGCGTGCAAAACAAGCTGAAAGAATGGGGTTCGAGATGCAGGTCCTAAACAACTTACAGACCAGGAGTTTTTTTTTATGGATGTTGTCTGCATCACACAGGGATAGCTCAGTGCAGTTAAAAGCAGAGGATAGGCCAGACAATAGCAACTATGCATCACAAACCAAAAGAGGATGAAAAAACTTCTCAGATTCTTTTCCATGAGGAATGACATGGAGTTTCTCACTTTTCATAATTTTGTGAGAGTGGAAGGGGAGTGGTGCCAACTGAATTTATTAAAAAATGTTTTAAACATTTGTAATTTGTTTTTCTGCAGTGAAAAGCACTTTGTAAATATAGAATGTATTTGCTAATATTCAACTAAAGCTAATTTTTTAACATCTCTTTAAATTCTGTGGGGGTTTATTCATTCATTCATGCATTCGATCATTTGTTCAAAAAATGTATATTGAGTGACTACTATGTACCAGGCATGTGCTTAAGATAGGCTTTTAGGCTTTTAGAAAGACAACATGGAATGATTTATTACAAGAGTGTTGAGAGCTACAAAGGTAACATACAGCATCTTTCTGGAATGTATGAAATAATATGAGAGATCAGAGAGGTATAACTGAGGAAGCCGAAGCAGTGGGAACTATATTACAAGAATATAATACAGTTAAAACTAGAGATACACACATCTCAGCCACTTTTATAGTTTCTAATCCCTTAGTACAATGAGAAAAATTATGACCTTTGCATTTCTCAGTGGTAATAGCAGAAGCACATAGAAATAACCAAATGGAAGAAAACTGATAGTTGGGTTGCTACTTTGCTCCACTACAAGTGTAGAAAATCTCCTAATTAGGAAATTTCAATTTTTGAATAAACCTAGATTCAAACGCACTTATGAACTACATCAAAATCAAACCAATATATAAAAAGAACAGTTGTTCTCAGTAATTATTTTAGAGTGGTAGTAGGATGGTTATTCTGAGACTCAAGAGCATAATGCAGAATAAAGCAAATGAATAATTAGGTGATATTCTAATTCTATCATCCCCGATGACTGTTGAAACCAAGATTCTCAATGTTTAGCAAAAAATGCTGTAGTCCTGTATTTGAATTTTAAGTACCAGTCTGATCTACTCCTGAGATATTTTATTCTTACAAACCCCGTGAAATGAGTACCTTTAGTAACCTGATTGTGTTCTTGAATATCATTTTCCAGTAAATGAAACAAGAGCTTCTAGGAGAAATAACTGATTCTAAGCTTGGATTTTTTTTCTTTTCTTTTTTTTGTTACTATACCAGAGATGGAGGAACCTAGCAAGGGCTACTCAAGTCATATTGAAAGAATCAAGGAACCAATCTGAAGAGACTCCACTGGCCAAAATGGGAAAAACTGAACTTCAAAATGAATAATTCCAATTGATTGAAATCCATCAATATATTTAAATCCATTAATTCCTTTGTTATCAAATAAACTGATGATCTTCAAAGCATGAAAGGGCATCAACTGAATATCCTTGAAACTGATAAAGGGAAAGAATCAATCAAACATTTGTTCTACTTTTTTCTGTATGAGTTCTACCACTGGGTAACCAAATAGCAGATGAAAAGGCTGTATTTCTTTATTAAAACATTTCAATTATAAATGAAAAGTAAATGATGGAATTAGAATATCACCATTTTGCCATCCCAACATGTTAATGAATGTAGACATTGACCATCAGCAGCTACTAACATCATAAAAAGAAAAACAATCAGACATTTTCCCCTAAAGAAAGAATGAACCACCACCAAAGGGATCAAACTTGAGTCTGGTCAGGCCTCTGGATCCAGCTGCCAATTTGTGGGAAATAAAGAAGATCAACAAATCTATTCAACCGCACCAGGAGTGTATAACTAGAAATCCAGACTGAGAATTTTTACAAATCAAATGACCTGAAGTTTTGAACAGATGTGTTACAGGGTAAGAAAAGGGTTGGAGAGTGGGAGCTGTGGGTTAACAGGGACTAAAAAGACATACCAGATGTTTAGAAAGTGGGTCAAACCAAGCATAGAGATGCACACATGGATGATAAAACTAAATCAACTCAAGAAAATAACCACTATAAATTTAAAAAGATGGTTACTCAAACGTGGAGAGAGGTTTGAGATTGAAATGAGGCACATGGAAGGAGCTTCTAGGGTTATAGGCAAAGTTCTAGCTCTTCTCCTGGGTTGTAGTTGCAAGGATGTTGACTTTATAATAACTCATTAAGCTATAAAGTATGTTTTGTTGTCTTCTGGGCCTGTATTTTACTTTACGATACGAGATTAAAAACAAAATAGGAAAAAATAAAACATCAAATTGATATAGCTTATTACCAAAATTAAAATTACTGAATAAAATCAGAAGAAATGTGTGTCAGGGTTGTATCCTTTCACCATACTTATTCAATCTGTATGCTACGCAAATAATCAGAGAAGCTGGACTGTATGAAAAAGAACCCAGCATCAGGATTGGAGGAAGACTCATTAACAAGCTGTGATATGTAGATGACATAACCTTGTTTGCTGAAGGTGAAGAGGTCTTGAAGCACTTACTGATGAAGATCAGAGACTACAGGCTTCAGTATGAATTATACCTCAATATAAAGAAAACAAAAATCTTCACAACTGGACCAATAAGCAATATCATGATAAACAGAGAAAAGATTGATATTGTCAAGGATTTCATTTTATTTGAATCCACAATCAACGCCCATGGAAGCAGCAGTCAAGAACTCAAACGACGTATTGCATTGGGCAAGTCTGCTTCAAAAGACCTCTTTAAAGTGTTGAAAAGCAAAGATGTCACTTTGAGAACTAAGGTGCGCCTGACCCAAGCCATGGTATTTTCAGTTGCCTCGTATGCATGTGAAAGCTGGAGAAAGATGGAAGAAGAATTGATGCCTTTGATTACGGTGTTGGTGAAGAATATTGAATATATCATGCACTTCCAGAAGAATGAACAAATATGTCTTGGAAGAAGTACAGCTAGAATGATCCCTAGAAGTGAGAATGGCAAGACTTTGTCTCACTTACTTTCGATACATTATCAGGAAGGACCAGTGCCTGGAGAAGGACATCATGCTTGGTAAAGCAGAGGGTCAGCAAAAAAGAGGAAGATACTCAGCAAGATAGACTGACACAGTGGCTGCAACAATAAGCTCAAACAGAGCAACCATTGTGAGGATGGTGCAGAACAGGAACACATTTCATTCTATTATATATAAGGTTGCTGTGAGCTGGAACTGACTCAATGGCACCTAACAACAACAATTACTAAAACATGCTATTATTCTTGTCCAACTTTTTGTTCTGTTAGCTTTCATTGTTATTTTTTAGGTATTTTATGAAAATGTTTAATCTGATAATGTGCGTTAATTAAAAAACGGGCAGAGTGTTGAGATTGTTGGTAAGAGTCATACAATATTTGATATAAATAAAGGTATAGATAATTATCTTTGAATGGTTTGAGAAACTGTGCACGTTATTCGTATAATGTCAGTTTCGACTTATACTTTTTCAGTATCCAACTTGCTTATTAAAGGATTATATACAATCCAAAATCATGATTTCACCAGAAGGCCGAAGCTCTATAAATCACCCTAGTCTTACAAACACTGAAGTTTTCTGTTAGTGGTTTACAGATTCTGTCTTCGGAAAACTAGGGGACAGGACTTTTCTTTTCTCTTTCTTTCTTTTTCTTTTATGTAAGGAATCTTCAGTTGTAATATATTTTGCTTACTCTTTTTTAACAAACTATATTGTCCTCAGGCATGATACAAGAAATCTCATTTCAGATGTGTGTTTAATATTTTAATATCACAGGTCATGATTCTGTTTGTTTTATACATTCTCATTAAACACTGTGCCTTTGGAATCAGAACAGAAATGTATACATCAAATATGTACTGTAGTAATTTTACTGGAAATAAAAAATAACTCAAATGGATGAATTCAATTCCTAAACATATTTACATTAAAGCACAGAAACAAAAGCTTCAGTTTCAAGTTTTTCTTTCATTCCATAGTATTCATGTATCAGCTTATATTGGTGAATCTTAGAATCACTTACTATGAAGATGAGTGAAGACTCTGTAAATAACAGAATGCTTTCTTGATGTATTTAGGATTTTACTACTTTGTTACTATGTAGATGCCAGATTAATGGGAAGTAAAAGAAGATAGCAGTGTAAGGTAAAAAGATTGTTTTATCTTTATTTTACTGTGTGTGACCATAGTTTAATTTCATTTTTCTATTAGTTCTACATATCTTTCTTTAGTTAATTAGATCAAAACATTAAATTCTTTGATTAGTAGCATTAATATGGCATCTCTGATAACAGCATTTTATATATACACACACTCACATACACACATATATACTTATAAATTTACAATGACTTTATATGCTGTATGTAAAGAACAGTATTTATACACCATAGCAAGGTCAGAAATATATCCATTATGTTACTGTGTAAGCCAACCAAACTAATAATTTTGATCACTAGTTTCAGTCAGAAGTAAACCTTCTACCAACAGATACTCTACCAACAGATACTTAGACATAGATCTCTGAGTCAGAAAATCAAATTTACCTTTCAATGGGGCATTTTTTCAAACCTTTCTTTGCAATTATAGACAAATTGAGAGAAACTTCTAGGAAAAAATAAGGCAATGAATCCATCATAACCTTTATTATATTTCTCCTCCCTTCAACTATATATCTGTTCTTCAGCTATATATATGTTCTTTTGTTGTTTCCTGGGGCATAAATGATGAAAAGCATGTTTTCAGTGACTGGCATTAAGCAAGTGTTGGATAGTTGTCACTATAAGAGAAATGCCTTTGTATTTGTTACAATCAATATCCAAATTCCAGTTCTTAACACTAGACTGATGATCAATTTTGAAAGAAGAAAATCATTTTCCCTAAGTTCACAGCAATTAAGACCAGCAATTACTTTCAATTTAAGCAACTTAGATGAGGCTGGTTAATGTTAAGATCATCTGAATAATGATTATTTTAACCAGGGTCTGTATTTTAATCAATCTACACTGCTCATTAAGAGACTGTAGAGCTTTGATTTTTAAAACCTCTACTAGCTATCAATTTAGTCGGTTTTAACACCATTCCATAAACTGAAAATTATTCTCCTTTGTCCTCATATTTTCTTCAGGTACTTCATACTATTATTTAGGGTTTAGAGATTAAATTCCCTTAGTTCTGCTTCCAAGGGGTCAATAATAGTAATGGCATATAATTGTCAAATTGTATGGTAGTTTCTTAAACTCACTATAATTTTTAAGATTGCTTTGATCCTGTTATTAGTAAAACTCTACTGAAAAAGAAATTAGATATTATACCATGTAGTCCCAGATTTTAAAGGCAATCGAGTACAATTTGATAAGATGCTAAAGGAGGAATGTATCTAAAAGAGGAATCATTAAGAGCCTAAATAATCACTGCAAATGTATTTACTTCCAGCTGATATGTTATTACTATGACACTGAAAAGCCTGAGATAGCAGATACCAAAAAAAAAAAAAAAAAAAAATACCCCAAACTCATTGTTGGGTCAATTCTGAATCATGATGACCCTATGTATTACAGAGTAGAACTGCTCCATAGAATTTACTTGGTTGTAATCTTTATGGAAGCAGATTGCCAACCATTTCTTCTGCAGTGCCACTGGGTGGGTTCAAACTGCCAACCTTTAGGTTAGAAGTCGAGTGCAAACCATTTACACTACCCAGGCACCTCAAGAAACCAGATAAAACTCATCAAATATAACAGTCATTGAATTTCTTCTGAAGGTATATGCAATTTACTCCTGTTTCTGTACTTTGAGGGAAGGGAAATAATGAACATTTTGGTGGAATAATTGCCTTTTTTAAGATAGTTTTCAATTTGTGCATAATGAAAATATGGAAAAAGTGTTCTATGTGAAAGGTAAATTTGAAAATCTGACTCAGAGGTATATGTCTAAATACTTGATGGCAGAAAGTTTACTTTTGGTGAAATTTCATGATTGAAGTTATTAGTTTGGTTGCTTTAACAGTAACATAATAGGTACATTTTTTATCTCGTCATGATGTATAAATACTATTCTTTTATCAGTTTAGCAACATTTAATGTGCCTAGTTAAGATTTAAAACATACAAATTACATTAATAATCATGATCTCCCCTAACAGAAGAGTTTCATATTCGTCATTCAGATTTGCTTATTATTGTCAAAAACATACTGAAGGTCTTTGGTCGGAAGGGTAAGGGATGAAGGGATGAAGTGATAGTGGCTGCTTGAAAACCATGGAGTTTTCCTTGGACAAAGTTACCTCTTCCAGTTGAATTATGAACTTAAATCTTAAGTGATTGTATTTTTGCTCTCTGTGGAAAAAAATCCCACCTCTCTACTTCTTGCTACATTTGTACAATCAGATTTATTTAGAGAGCAATTAAACATTTTCCTCCTTCCAAATATAGGCACAGCATACATCCCCAATTACAAAACCATTTATTATGCTATTCCCAGTTCCACCAGCAAAATCACATATTAGTGGGTCTACCACTGAGAGTGGTGCCTTCCAATTAGGTGGCATAGGAGGGAGCAAGGGTAAATCAGCATTTCCATTTCCAGATAACATCCTTAAGCTAACAGTGTGACTCAATATATTGTATCAGCCAGGAGGCTAATATTGCTTGAAACTTCATGAAAGATTTTAATTGTGACATTTTAAAATAGATCCCTAAGGGAGGAGTTACACTTTTCTAATCATCTTTGCCACATAGATCCAAACATAATACTTTAAATGCAGAAGCAAGTTAAACTGAAATAAAGTCTATGAAAAGCAACGTGTCAATAGTCAAAGCTGCACTCTGCTGGAGTCCAGGTCAATTGAGACTATATTATCAATCCATCGCCTTTTGCCCTGTCAGGAAGTTGCAGCTGGTGTTCTTGTTTTCTGATCTGTAGTTTGAATAAATGAATAGATTTCACCTGTGTATTATTAATGATTGTTGTTATTCTAAGGAAGTGACTAAGGTTGCAATTTTGGCAGATGGAAAGATTTAAGGAATAGATGGTTGAAGAGGTCATTTCTGTGCTCGCTAAAATTCTTACATAAAGAATTTAAGAGGTTAAGATTATACCAGCTTCGTAAGAAATAAAACTTTGAATATCTTCCATGTAAGATATATTTTAAAAAATTTAATTTCATTCATATTTATCTACAACCTAACATCTAACGAGACCTGTGGTGCAAAGGTTAAACACTTAGCTGCTAACTAAAAGGCTGGTGATTTGAACTCACCCATCTGCAGGAGAAAGACCTGCCAATCTGCTCCCATAAAGATTACAGCCAAGAAAATCCTATGGGGCAGTTCTGCTTTGTCCTGTTGGGTCACTATGAGTCCAAAATCAACTCAGAGGCACCAAACAACAACCACCCAACATCTATATCACAAAGGGCAGGGTATTTGGAATGAGAAATTTAGGATTAAAATTGTCATTCTGTTTTTTTGACAAATCATAATATCTTCAGGTTTTCAGTTTCCTCCTTGCAGTGGGTCTGAGAATAAGTGTCTCACTGAATTCAGGGTTCAGATATGAGAATTCATTTGAAAACACTTCATAAATCTTTTAAAGGCCTAAACCTAATAAAAAAAGTATGAAAAAATTAATCTCTGAAATTTCCTCAAAAGTAGATGTTGAAATGGCAAATGTTTTGTTAGATATATATTTAGCACAATAAAAAATAAAAGTAGATGTTTTCAAGCAACCATTACCCCACCCCTTCATCCTCTACCCACCCCCCTTGCCAGAGGCTTTCAGTATATGCTTGACAATAATGATGAAATCTAAAGTAGAGTTTGCAGCCCAAATGAGTTTTTTTTTTTTTTTTTATATTTTATTGTACTTCAGGTGAAGGCTTACAGAACAAATAGTTTCTCATGAAACAGTAGTACACATGTTGTTTTATGACATTGGTTAACAACCCCACAACATATTAACCCTCTAAATTCTCAACCCTTTTTGTTTTTTTTTTTTTTTTGGTGAAAATACACATAGCCAAAGATATACCGTTTCAAAAATTTCTACATACACAGTTCAGTCACATTGACTATGCTCTTCCAATTGTGCTGTTATTCTCACTTAAGATGAAGGCTTACAGAACAAAATAGTTTCTCATTTAACAGTTACTACAAATGTTGCCCTATGACAATGGTTAACAATCTCACAACACATCAACAATATCCTTACTCAACCTTGGGTTCCCTATCACCAGCTTCCTTGTCCCCTTCTGCCTTCTGGCCCTTGTCACTGGACTCCTGTACCTTGTTAGTCTCATTTGGTTTTACGGGGCTGTCCACTCCCAGGCTGAACAGTGAACCTCGGAGGTAACTTCACCAGTGAGCTAAAAGGGTGTCTGGGGGCCATACTCTCGAGGTTTCTCCAGTCTCCTTTAGGCCACTAAATCTGGTCTTTTTTTTTTGTGAGTTAGAATTATGCTCTACATCCCTCTCCAGCTCTGTCCAGAACCCTCTGTTGTGATCCTGGTCAGAGCAGTCAGTGGTGGTAGCCGGGCACCATCTAGCTGTACTGGACGCAGTCCGGTGGAGGCCTTGGTAGCTGTGGACAATTAGTCCTTTGGACTAATCTTTTTCCTATTCTCTTCATTCTCCCTTTCTCCTGAAGGGGTGAGACCAGTGGAGTATCTTAGATGGCCACTCACAGGCTTTTAAGACCCCAGACACTACTCACCAAGGTAGAATGTAGAGCATTGTCTTTATAAGCTGTGTCATGCCAATTGAGCTAGATGTTCCCCGAGACCATGGTCCCCAGAGCCCTCCGCCCAGCAATTCAGTCCCTCAGGGAGTTTGGATGTGTCTATGGGGCTTCCATGACCTTTCCTTGTACAGGTTGTGCTAGTTTCCCCTGTATTGTGTACTGTCTCACCCTTCACCCAAGCCAAATGAGTTTTATCTTCAAAATTATTAAGTTTGAGATGTTGTAGAGACAAATAAAATGTGTGGCACTAAATAAGAGTATGCTGTAGGAGAGATCGTTGGTCACAGGAGCTTGGCTCTGAAAGTCCCACGTCACCTCCTGTTGAAATCACTGCAATTGCCTGTCAACTGTTTTCATGCTTTTTTACTTCTCTCCTTTCCCAGTCCTCCTTCATATTACTGTCAGACTAACATCCCTAGAACATGGTTTTCATCGTGTCTCTCACTTATTTAAAAATTTACAGGTTCCCCTCTTATTTATCTGTTCAGGGAAGACTTAAGGATTACAGGCCAGCCAAAATTCCCCCTCAATTTTCCTATCAGTATTTATCTCCCTGACTCCCCTTCACAAGGCCTCACATGCTCCAATGCACTTGATGTCCTTCTCCTCCATGACACACTATGTTTCTCACCACCTCCTACTTCTGTTCATCCCCTTAACCACTCATTCGAGAGTTTTCTGCAAACTACATCCTAACTGCACTTTTCAGTGCTGTGCACTGACTTGGAATCACTCTTCCTCTAAATTCTGCTTCATAATCCTGCAGAATGGAGCACAGACTTTGAAATCAGAGACCTAAGTTAAAATCCTATATCCATACTTATTAGCTGGGAGAACTTGGGCAAGCCTAAGCCTGTTTATTTATTTTATCTATCAAAATGGAATCAATAATTTTACATATAAAAATTATTTTGAAAATTTAAGTTGCTTTGTATAAAAAGCACGCAACAGTGACTGGCACATAGTAAAATTTCAATAGATGTTGACTTTAGCTATGATTATTACAAGTATTTTACATATTTGCTTATATGATGCTTTGTTCTTTGATCATTTCATGTACAACACTTCTAGTATGTTACCCTTTGTATATCATGTCTTGTACAACTTATGTGATTCCCTCTTCCTCCATGAGGTAAGAAGAACAATAATCCTCTAAGACGTCAACATCTTAGTCCCTGGGAACTGTGAATATGTTAGGTTGCATGGCAAAGGGGAATTAAACTTGGGGATAGAATTAAGGTTGCTAGTCATCTGACCTTAATATAGGGAGATTATCCTGGATTATCCATGTGGGTCCATCATAATCACAAGGATCCTTAAAAGTGGAAGAGGGAAGCAGAAGAAGAAAGAGAAAGCAATGTGCCGACGGAGGCAGTATCAATGAGATGCTATGTTGCTCATTTAGAAGATGTGGAAATGGAGCCAAGAGCTAGGGGATGCAGGTGAGCTCTAGAACCTGGGAAAGGCAAGGAGATAGATTCTCCCCTATAGTCTCCAGAAAGAAATGCACCCTGTTGACACTTTGATTTTAGCCCAGTGAGACCCATTTGGACTTCAATGTGACAAAATTGTAAGAAAATAAATCTATGTTGTTTAATTCACCAAGTCTGAGGTAACTTGTTACAGTAGCAAAAGGAAACTAAGGCACTAAAGTTTTCCACAATGGCGCCCAGCATGGCACTAGTACATAGTAGGTGCTCAATAAATACACGCTTATGTAAAAACCTACCCTTATGCTGCTTCCTTGCCATGCTAAAATAAAGAGTATAAAGGATGGGAAGTCAGAACAGTCTCTTTCTAAAAGTTCTTGATCTAGAAAACAGTAATCCCAACTGTAAGATGTAACATGTTCATTGCTATTTCTTTAAAGAGAGAATTAGTTGAAAGGACACAAACTTTGAAGTCACTCACATCAGAGTGGGAATCCCAGGTTTACTTCTAAATACCTGCATGACCCTTTGGAATTGGAACCTTCCTGAATATACCCTGTGTCAGTTTCATCACTACACGTAGGTTCCCACCCACCTACAATTGTAAACACCCTTATCTGTTCAATTCCAAGTGGTCTATGAATTTCTGCCCCATAAGCAACCATACTACTTTAGAAATGTTACAGGAAATTGTGATGTGAGTTGATAAATATTGCACCATAATGTGCCTCTGGGGGAAGAGACATGTCACACGGTAGGGAAGCCTAAGCAGCTGAAATATAACCTAGCCTTGGAACTTATGGACTGAGCCCAGCAGGTCCCAGCTACCCTGTGAGACTTCTTCCACAATGGCTGTAAAAAACCAAACCCATTGCCATCAAGTCAATTCAACTCATAGTGACCCTATAGAGCAGAGTAGAACTGGCCCATAGAGTGGTGGATTTGAACTGCCAACCTTTTGGTTAGGAGCCAACCTCTTAACCACTATGCCACCAGGGTTTCCACAATGACTATAGCAGCAAATTAATAGTCCTGAATCTGATTCACGCAACATTACCTGACTCGATTTAGCCCTAGTTCATGGACTGGCACTGATGGTGACGTGAAGTGACTGGGAGTCATGAGATGCATGTGTCAGCACCAAGTGTCTAAGAAACTTAAACAATCCTGGGATGGCAGGCACTCTGAGCTCGGGGAGACTTTCAACAGACCAGGAAGTAGAACCTAGACTCTCTGAGTCTCAGTTTTCTCAGCAGCAAATTATTATAAAAAGGTTCTTGCAGGGTTATATTGAGAATTAAAATAATATATGTCAAGTACCTAATATTGTGCCAGGCACAATGTAAGTAATTAATAAAAGATAAACTCTTATCTTAAATGGTGCAAATACTAATAACATATGAGAAGGAACCCGTACTTCAGTACCCTTATAAAGTGTGCAAACGGAATTGTTGAGCTGACTCATTCCCCAAATTCTTTGAATGCCTGAAAAAAGGGGTAGTTTATTGGTTTTGTGTACTCAGAAGTGCACTTCAGAGCAAGACCACTCCAGACAAGCCACTTGGAAACTCCCAAATACTCTGTGAGACCACATTACTTCTTATGACAAGTTATACTGTCAGAGCATTCCAGAAGCTATAGTACTCAACCTTCACATGTCCTCGATGCTGCTCATTTGTCGAATTACTGAACTATGCTATCATAATATAAAAATAAGTAGCAAACTCTCAACAAAAACTATTGTATTTAAAGAAAATATAAATAGGACTATTTCCATTATAGTGCGTTGCAGTTTAAAAAAAAACACAAAACTTTAGTCCATATGGCTAGTGTCTTAAACCATCAACAAATAATTAAAACAAGGGAAATGAAAGCAGAGTACAACTGCATATAAGCCCAGATTTAATGAGTTGTGGAAAATGCAATAAACTAAACAAATCACATATTTCTATTAATTAATGGGCTGTAAAAGACTTCCAGGTGGCTTAGCAAGTAAGAATTTTTATTTTATTTTTTAGAAGGAGGAAAGCTTTTGGTAATTATGAGATAAATATAATTTATCTTAGTTACTTTTATGTAAATATTCTGGTTTCTGCTTCATTGTAAATGATTATTCAGATTACTTAAAACATTTATTCTCAATTATTTATATCAAATTATATTTACATAGCACTTTTCAACTATTTCATGTCAAATTATATTCATTTTTAGATAGAAATATTATAAGCCATAATAATTTTCTCCTGGAAATATGAGACAATTTGATTAACTGCTAAATTGTTATAATTATTATAGTATTTATATA
>NW_004444084.1:4995356-5030207 GCF_000243295.1 Trichechus manatus latirostris
TGATTAACTGCTAAATTGTTATAATTATTATAGTATTTATATATAATAACTATATACAGAGGTTATTTGAATTCCTTTTCCTGTGTCAGGCATTCTTTAGTTAAACCAATATACATTTATTATGTCCAGTAACTGTTCTTCATTCTTTAGGATTCAGAGATTTTGTCCTGTTCTTTGAAGTATTTATAGTCTCATAGTACAAGTATGTAATAGTTCAAATATATGAAAATTGCTACAATACAGCAGTGTATGATTGGCTATAAGGAGCCCTTGGTGGTACAATGTTTCAGCACTGGATGCTAACTGAAAGATTGGCAGTTTGAACACACCAGGGGCTCTGTGGAAGAAAGACCTGGTGATCAGATCCTGTAAAGATTTCAGCTTTGAAAACTCCCTGGTGCAGTTCTCCTCTCTCATACAGGATCCCTAGGAGTTGGAATCGACTTGACAGCACGCAACAACAACGACATGATGTGCTATAGAGGGGAGGAGATTTCAGAGAGGATGTGACATTAAAGGTGATATTTGAAGCAAATCTTGAAGAATGAAGAAAATTCTCAAGGTGGATAAAGAGACAGAAGACACTTACTACAAAGCCTGACACAAAATAGGTCTTTTGTTAATATTTTTATAAAGATCAAGGCAAAGGTAACTGATTTCTCTTCCTGTAACTAATATTCACTTATTAATTTGATGCATGTTTATTATATGCCAGTAACTGTTTATTTTTAAGGGTTCAAAAATGTTGTTGCAATAATTGAGTAATTTATGTCTCTTGGTGAAGGTAAACAATAATTGCATCATATGAATACTGCTTCAAGGCACAACAATTAGTCTCTATTCACCGGGAATAGCAGAGGAAGAAGAAAAGTCAGAATAGAAGGAGGATACGGAATGTGTGGCTAATTACCTCCATGATCAACTGCCTCCTCTGCCATGAGAATAGAAGAATTGGATGGTGCCCATCTACTATTACTGAATATTTTCATCAAATATTGCAAAAAGAATCCTGATCAAATGGGGGATAGTGCAGAACAGAATTTCAAATTCTCATGGACTCCAGACTTCCTGAAGCCATGAAGGTTGGATGAACCCCTGAAACTATTGCTCTGAGATAATCTTTAAACCTTAAATCAAAAATATTCCCTGAAGTTTTTTAAAAACTAAACAGAAGTTTAGTTAAACTAGTAAAAAATGTCTGCCTTGAGCATTATGCTCTTTTAAGAACTATCTATATGGGATCCAATTGACAACAGCAACTGGGAAGATTAGATAGGAACCTTAGGGGGCAGTGAATTTATGTTAGTAGGGGAGGAACAACTCAGAAAAGGAGGGTGAGAATGGTTAAACAACCCAAAGAATGTAATCAATATCACTAAAAGGTAAATGTAGAAGCTGTTGAATTGGTATATGTTTTGCTGCGTATACTCTCAGCAACAACAACAAAATAAATAAAATTATATAAATATATACAGAAATGAGCTGAAAAATCTCTCCTCTACTGTGCTCAATGACTCTATACTACTAGTTTCTCTACCATCCATTCTGTATCTGTTTTCACTGACTTTGTCCATCCAAGGAAAGCAAAGTGTCCATTTTTTCTTTCCCATCTCTCACACTGTATTAAGTTTCAGTTCGATGGAATAAAGGGCAAACTGACTCATTTTTAACTTTACCATTCACTAGGAGAGATAATAGATAGAATAGATACATTATCTCAAAAACAACAAGGGTCTCTAGCTAAGCTAAACCGAATTTTCTTTCTTGAGTTGATGCTGATTCCTAATTTTTATTAAGATTAATATTTTAAAATAAAGCAGTACAAGTTTATGGCCTTGATCAGTATTCAGTCTTTTTAGTGTAATCAAAGCTACTTCTTAACCAAACACACATACAGATTTGTGCATCAACGTCTTAGAGTTTATCATCACTAAGATAAAGTGAATCACCAGGTTACATGCCTTCATTATGCAAGCGAGAAAAATCGACTCATTTATTAAATGAGGGTTTAAAAAAACAAAATTCATTGTGATCGAGCTGATTCTGACTCATAGCAACCCTATAGGACAAAGCAGAACTGCCTCATAGAGTTTCCAAGTAGCGCCTGGTGGATTTGAACTGCCAACCTTTTGGTTAGCAGCCATAGCTCTTAACCACTACACCACCAGGGTTTCCAATGAGGTCTTAGGAGGTGAAAATTTCTCTAATGAGCTATTACAGTTGTGCAAGAGTGGTATGTCCAGTGAGCCGCTTTTTTTCTCACTAAACATTTGAATAATCTGTCGCGCTTTCCATTTTTTCTGTCATTGTCCTTTACCAGTGACTCATCATTTAAAGAGTATATGTGATTAATAATTATACAATGAGTTTTATCTAAACTATATAATGAAATATATTCTTAATCACATTTTCATCCATTTTTCTGTCATTGTCCTTTACTTGTGACTCACCTTTTAAAGGGTATATGTGATTAATAGCTATACAATAAGTTTCATCTAAAGTATATAATGAAATATGTTTTTATCACATTTTAAAAGAAACAGATGATTAGGAAACTTAAATTTTAGTACAGGGTTGTGTTAAAACTTGCATGAACTTTTTGTTCTTTATTTTTCCCCATTGTTGTTGTTGTTAGGTGCCCGTGAATCAGTTCCGACTCATACCACAATGAAGGAAATATTGTCCAGTCCTGCACCATCCTCACAATGGTTGCTATGTTTGAGCCCATTGTTGCAGCCACTGTGTTAATCTATCTCGCTGAGGGTGTTCCACGTTTTCACTGACTCTTTACCAAGCATGATGTCCTTCTCCAGGGACTGGTTCCTCCTGATAACATGTAGAAAGTACGTGAGAGGAAGTCTCGCCATCCCTGCTTCTAAGGAGCACTCCAGCTGTACTTCTTCCAAGACAGATTTGTTCATTCTTCTGGCAGCCCACGGTGTATTCAACTTTCTTGACCAGCACCATAATTCAAAGGCATCAATTCTTCTTCATTCTTCCTTACTCATTGTCAAGCTTTCGCATGCATATGAGGCTACCATGGCTTAGGTCAGGCACACCTTAGTCCTTAAAGTGACATCTTTGATTTTCAACACTTTAAAGGGGTCTTTTGCAGCAGATATGCCCAAGGCATAACGTTGTTTGATTTCTTGACTGCTGCTTACATGGGCGTTGATTGTCAATTCAAGTAAAGTGAAATCCTTGACAACTTCAACCTTTTCTTTGTTTATCATTATGTTGCTTATTGGTCCAGTTGTGAGGATTTTTGTTTTCTTTATGTGGAGGTTTAATCCATACCGAAGGCTGCGGTCTTCGATCTTCATCAGTAAATGCTTCTAGTCCTCTTCACTTTCAGCAAGCAAGGCTGTGTCATCCACATATCACAGGTTGTTAATGAGTCTTCCTCCAATCCTGATGCTGAGTTCTTCTTCATATAGTCTATCTTCTCTGTTTATTCGCTCAGCATACAGATTGAATAAGTATGGAGAAAGGATATAACTCCAACACACACATTTCCTGATTTTAAACCACGCAGTATTCCCTTGTTCTGTTCAAACGACTGCCTCTTGTTCTATGTACAAGTTCCACAAGGGCACAATTAAGTGTTCTGGGATTCCCATTCTTTGCAATGTTATCCATAATTTGTTATGATCCACACAGTTGAATGCCTTTGCATAGTCAATAAAACACTGGTAAACATCTTTCTGGTATTCTCTACTTTCAGCCAGGATCCATCTGACATCAGCAATGATCTCCCTCGTTCCACATCCTCTTCCGAATCCAGCTTGAATTTCTGGCAGTTCCCTGTTGATGTACTACTGCAAACATTTTTGATTATCTTCAACATAATTTTATTTGCATGTGATATTAATTACTTTGTTCGATAATTTCTGCATTCTGTTGAATCACCTTTCTTTGGAATGAGCACAAATGTGGATCTTGTCCAGTCGGATGGCCATGTAGCTCTCTCCAAATTTCTTGGCATCAGTGAGTGAATTTTCTAGTGTTATATCCATTTATTGAAACATCTCAATTGGTATTCTGTCAATTCCTGGAGTTCTGTTTTTTGCCAATGCCTTCAGTACAGCTTTGACATCTTCCTTCAATATCATTGGTTCTTGATCATTTGCTACGTTCTGAAATGGATAAACATCGACCAATTCTTTCTGGTACAGTGACTCTCTGTATTCCTTCCATCTTCTTTTGTTGTTTTCTGCATCATTCAATATTTTGCCCATAGGACTCTTCAATATTGCAACTTGAGGCTTAATTTTTTTCTTCAGTTATTTCAGCTTGAGAAATGCCGAGTGTGTTCTTCCCTTTCAGTTTTCTAACTCCAGGACTTTGCACATTTCATTATAATACTTTGTCTCCTTGAGTTGCCCTTTGAAATCTTCTGTTCAGCTCTTTTACTTCATCATTTCTTCCTTTCGCTTTAGCTACTCTACATTCAAGAGCAAATTTCAGAGTCTCTTCTAACATCTATTTTTGTCCTTTCTGTATTTTTAATGACCTTTTGCTTTCTTCATGTATGATGTCCTTGATGTCATGCCACAACTCGTCTGGTTTTCAGTCATTAGTGTTCAATGTGTCAAATCTATTCTTGAGTTGGTCTCTAAATTCAGGTAGGATATACTCAAGGTCATACTTTGGCTCTTGTGAACTTGTTTTAATTTTTCTTTAGCTTCAGTTTGAACTTGCATATGAGCAATTGATGGTCTGTTGCACAGTCAGCCCCTAGCCTTATTCTGATTGATGATATTGAGCTTCTATGTGATCTGTTTCCACCGATGTAGTTGATTTGATTCCTGTGTATTCCATCTGGTGAAGTCCATGTGTATACTCGGCATTTATGTTGTTGAAAAGAGTATTTTTCACATATGCAAGGTTATAAATTTTGGGAATGAGATAGGACTACAAAAGTCTGTTTAATCTATGAATGAAGAAAAGCAATTCTGTTTTATAGTTTCCTAGGGCAATGATAATTTGTCTCCATGGCAGAAGCCGGGGGAAACAAAATAATGTCTCATATCAGCAAAGATGAAGGATGTCGTTTTGTGGCATTCAGTGGACCCTTGGCAAGAACCCATATTTTTAGTTCAAAAAGACCATGTAAAAATGTATGTATTAAAATATTTTATTTGCTCTTAGCTAACTGTTACGCTGAAATGTTTTTGCCTACATCAAAGAAAACCTCATGTTCAAAACAATGCAGAGGTGTCAGGGTTGTAAAGGTAAACAAGATTATGTTGACAGTTAATTTTTATGTTTTTTATTTAAATATGCATTTAGCCTTATCCATTTTAAGTGACATCTGTTTTATGTTGTAAAAAATACACTACATGTAATTAGATTAGTATTGCAAATTTTAAATTTACTAGTACTCAGTGGTTAAGAACTACAGCTTCTACCCAAAAGGTCAGCAGTTCGAATCTGCCAGCTACTCCCTGGAAACCCTATGGGGCAGATCTATTCTGTCCTATAGGGTCACCATGAGTAGGAATTGACTAGAGGGCAATGGGCTTGGGCTCCAAAATATCAAAACTCATATAATAAAATTTGGACTGTTGTTAAAGTTTGCTTCCTAAACATTACTTTTGAAGTACAAAAATACTTCTTAATAGTTCTAGCTATTCAATTTATTTTAGTTTGTGCTCTCAACAAGAACAGTTAATTACGAATTTTAGGTGCTAAGTTAGAAAATTGTTTAAACTAAAGTACAGTATCTGGATATTCCTAATTTCTATGGCTAAGTCTTCTTGTAAGGTGAGTATTATTGCAATGGAATGGATTGTACTTATTTAGGAAGATAAACCCAGGTCACTTAGACTATATTACCAAGATAGTCTCTACGTATCCCTGAATCAAGTATGGCCTGATGACATTGATAGTGGAATTGCATGAATTTTATTTATTTTACCTCCCTTAAATTTAAGGCTATTTTGAATTTTACCCCAAAAGTAACAAAACCCTATATGGAAATCTGAAATTATGCATCACTGGATTTGTTAGAAGAAAATAACATTAAAATGAAAACAGGTGGCATTCGTGTTCTCTGTATAGTGTTTTATTGGCATAATCAGTGTGAATAGGTAAGCACCTGGGATAAAACAAAGCAAACAGCAGTCTTCTGTGAGTACACTGAAGTTAAGATTAAAAGCAAGGATGATTAAGATGTGCAAAAGTACATAAGATATATTACACAGATTGAGTTCAAGTCTTTGAATCTGAGCTGTGTGACTACAAGTAGAATAGATGAAGCTTGTGATGGTTAAGAGGCCATGATTCTCAGTGTTTTGGCAGTTGTGATCACTCCCTTGTTGAAATTTGATATGTGATCACCCCGCCCCCATGGAATTGGCTGAGTGGTACCAGTGGGGGCAGGGCCTGTGGTGGCTCACCACTCCCTCAGACTTCATCTCTCTGCCCTCCGCTGGCTACTTCCTTCCTGCTACCCTTGCCAAGGCTTTTGGCTTATTCTGGACCCAGCAGCTGCCTCTTGTCGTCTCACCTCCGTGGTTCTTGGGACTTGAGCTAGCAGCTTACCTGTCGATCTTGGAATTCATCAACCTTCACAGCCTGTGAGTGGGAGCCCTGCTCTCCAACCTGCTGACCTTGGGTTCACCAGCTTCTGTGGCTCAGTGAATTTGGAGAGGCCTCTACCCTGATCCATGGACTTGGGACATTCTAGCCTCTACAATTGCATGGGCCATTTCCTTGATATAAATCTCTCTCTGTATGTATTTATACAGCTTTACCGGTTTTGCTTCTCTAGAGAACCCAGCCTAAGATAAAGGTTATCATACTCAATTTTCTGATATCAAAATTAGGCGTTGTGAAATTACAACAGGATTGATCAAATGACTTAATGAGATATCCATGCAAAAATTCTATAAACTTTAGGGAATTAATATCCCTTTTATTTTATTAAGAGTTCAGATCTAGAGTCAGATAGAGCAAGATCTGAATTCCAGTTTCATCTCCTACTGCCTGTGTTACCTTGGGCAAGTGAGTTACCTCCCTCAGAAAAAATTTCTTAATTTCCAAATATTTTTAAATAGGAATACTGTCTGATGTGGGTTTTTTGTTTGGAATTCAACATGAGAATATATGCAAAAAGCTTACCTATAAAAACACATCACTTAAAAAACAATTATCATTATCATTAAATACTATTGATGTTTATATTATTAAATATAAATACTATATAATTATAATTAACATAAAATAGGTTTTCCATATAAAATTTTAAAAAATAATTATTTTCATTATAGTGTTTATTTTATGAACAAAGATAGCCTTGTTTTTCTCATCTCTACAAGTGAACGACTCAACTGAGACAAAAATATTTAGAGAATATTTTAAGAAATAACTTCTGGAAAAATCTCTACAGTGTAAAACATCACTAAATTTGATCATAAAAACACTGCTACAGAATGTTCTCTAACGGAAAAGACATTATCCTATTTTTCAAGGATAATTTTAAAAATCAAGGCTAATAAAACATTGACAGCTTTCCCAGTTCTGAGAGCTATACAATGGGATTAAAAAGTAATAATAAGTTAGGCTTTCTAGATCTGCTTGCATATTGGTGCATAGGGACTCAGAAATTTTGTTTAATAAACATGTTAGTTCCATCTCAGCAATTTCACTATTTATTATTTTGTGAATTTAATGACTGTTTATGAAATCCCATGAATTAACAATTTAAATAAGCCTGTTAAGTTGTGATTTCTTAGGTGGATGATTTACTATGCTTATAAATACAGAATTGATATTAATGACCTCATTTGATGCTCTTTACTGACAGTTTTAGACATATTTTCAGTTATTCTGTTGTGATAGATGTCATCCTTTTAAAATACTATTTAATTTTCTGTGAGGTACTTGGGGAAGACAATTCTCTAAATTTATCTACTTATTAAGAGCTGGGAAGTAAGCACTTCTCCCCCTTACAATGGCCTGAAAAACAAGTTTTTGGAAAATGTGACAGGAAGAGTGAAGTATTGTTTTTGAATATTTGACATGAGTTACGGCAGTAGCACTAGGTAGACACCTTAAGCGTTGACAACTGAAATAGAATGTCATTTGCACATACATTCCCAAAGAACTTAACAGCAAGTTTTGTTGCTTAGTTTGACAAATTCTTTCACTATATCCTGATTCTAAGCATGTAACCCAAAGCTATGAAATGGATCAGAAACTTTCATTGCCACCAGGATCAATAGAGAGATGTTACTAGACTTCTAGAATTATGATTATAAAGGAAAATCAGAGAGCTTTCTTCTGTTTGCAGTCAGGGATGCATCTAAAATCACTTTAAAGAAAGGTTAATTTTTACAAATTTCTCTGGAATACCTTAGTTTGTCTCAGATATCTATTATAATTTGGAAGCTATTACTAATAGTATATAAAATAATATGTCAATATATTATTACTAAATATAAAATGGATATTAATACCTGTATTGATATTGATATTAATCATACTCATTAATATTGTTATTAGTATTAATATACATTTTAAATTTAGTAATAATCTCAGTAACTATGTGGGCCTTTATAAAATTTTTCTCCATATATCATCTTATTTATTTTGGTTCTTTGTTGCAAAAGTTAGAGAAGGCTGTGTACACACCTCCTAAGGAATCATTCTACTTACAGATCTCAGAAGGGGATTTTTTTGAGGATAGTGGCCACTGTGGTGCTGTAGGGTGTTTCATTCATTCACTCACTCATTCTGCAAGCATTCACTGGTGATCATGCTGGGCCTGCATGTCAACATTTGAAGATTTAAAAAATAAAAATACATGACTTCACAGTCTATATAAGAGCAGTGGTGTGTATAAGATCAAATGACTTTCCGAAGCCAAAGGTGACTTCCATAAATAGCTATAATGCAATATAACAAGAAAAACTATATGAGAGAGAGACAGAAAGAAAGATAATACGTTTGTGTGAAAGAGAGGAAGGTGGGTTTTTGAATCATATTCCAGGTGGGGAGAACATCGCACATAAAGATACGGTATCATAAATAAGAATGAAATGCTTTGAGTACTGTATAAAGTTCAGTCTATTCTGAATATTGGAGAGAAATCTGGAAAAGCAGGCAGAGTCCAAACAATAAATGGCCTTTGAGGCCATTCATTGGTGTTTGCCCTGTATTCTGTAATGGATTGGGAGACTTGTCAATGTTTTAAGGGTAGGCAAACATGCTGTTCAGATTTGTATTCCTTGAGTAGTAGAAAAACCAACAAGGTGAAGAAGAGTAAGTTTCTGCTAAATCCACCCCATCCACAGGGACAGACTTAATGGATGTTTATGCAGCTTTGTTGTTCATAGTTGCTGTCAGGTTGACTTCAACACATGGCAACCCTATGTGTATCATTGGATTTTCAAGGCTGTGACCTTTCAGAAGCCGATTGCCAGGCCTATCTTCCCAGGCACCTCTGGGTGGGTTTGAACCACCAATCTTTCAGCTAGTAGTTGAATGTTTAACCTTTTGTGCCACACAGGAACTCCACCTAAGCAGCTACCTTGCCTCATACTTGCCCCCAAAGTTCCACAGAATGAATAGAACAAAACCTCGAGAGAGAGAAGTTATCCAGGCCTAAAGGTAAGCCTAAACTTACACTGCAAGTACTATAAATATACCTTTTAAGCTACAATGTTGTTGTTGCAAGGTGCCATTGAGTCATACTTAGCAACTCGGTGTACAACAGAATGAAACACTGCCTTGTCCTGTGCCATCCTCGTAATTGTTATGTTTGAGCCCACTGTTGCAGCCACTGTGCCAATCCATCTCATTGATGGTCTTCCTCTTTTTCGCTCACCCTCTACTTTACCAAGCATGATGTCCTTCTCCAGGGACTGGTCCTTCCTGATAATACCTCCAAAGTACGTGAGACAAAGACTCACCATCCTTGATTTCAAGGAGCACTCTGTGTGTACTTCTTCCAAGACAAACTTGTTCATTCTTCTGTCAGTCCGTGGTATATTCAATATTCTTTTTCCAACTTCATAATTCAAAGCCATCATTTCGTCTTCTTTCTTATTCATTTCCCAGCTTTCACATGCATATTGAAATTATGCATTGAAAATACAATGGCAATTGAAAATACCATGGCTGTTGAAAATACCATGGCTTAGGTTAGGTGCACCTTAGTCCTCAAGGTGACATCTTTGCTTTTTAGCACTTTAAAGAGGTCTTCTCCAGCAGATTTGTCCAATGCATTACATCATTTGATTTCTTGACTATTGCTTCCATGGGAGTTGATTTTGGATCCAAGTAAAATGAAATCCTTGACAACTTCAATCTTTTCTCTGTTTGTCATGATGTTGCTTATTGGTCCAGTTTTGAGGATTTTTATTTTCTTTACGTTAAGGTGTAATCCATTCTGAAGGCTGTGGTCTTTGATCTTCATCAGTAAGTGCTTCAAGTCTTCTTCACTTTCAGCAAGAAATTTTGTGTCATCTGCATATCGAAGGTTGTTAATGAGTCTTCTTCCAATCCTGATGCCATGCTCTTCATCATATAACCCAGCTTCTTAGATTTTTTGCTCAACATACAGATTGAATAAGTGTGGTGAAAGGATACATCCCAGCGCACACCTTTTTGGATTTTAAACCATGCAGTATCCTCTTGTTTTGTTCGAATGACTGCCTCTTGGTCTAAGTACAGGTTCCTCATGAACACAATTAAGTGTTTTGGAATTTCCAATCTTCGCAATTTTATCCATAATTTGTTATGATCCACACAGTCGAATGCCTTTGCATAGTCAATAAAACACAGGTAATAGGCTACAATAAATAATTGTATATACAAATATTTGCATGTATATAAAAATAATCGTGTGTATAATATATGAAAAAGGTAAAAAAGGAAAAAAAAGGATTTTAAAAAAAAGAGAGTGACACAATTGTATCTAATTTCTTATAGACCAGATTTTATGTCTAAAGTATGAGGCCATTCTATTCCAAGCTGTGAAAGATGATAAGGGTATTTTAACCTGAGTCTCCTACACAGACTCATACAGCATCATTTACAGCTTGAACCAAGTCTTACACTGCAATAAATTTAAGAAGCCTATTATAAAAAGCTCCTTTTTTTCAGATACATGAGCATATTTATTAGAATTTGTAATTAGAAACCCCAGCTGGGTAATACTAAATCTGCTCTGACTTGTCCCTCATAGAAAGGGTTTTCATAAGATAAAATGATCTTAGAAAGTACTCATTCCATAAGTGCTTCCTTGTTTATTCTTTTTTTTCTCTTACATTAGTATTTTTATATTCACTAGGATTATGAGTTGTTCTGAGTTGGAACTGCTCTTTTATCATATGGACCTGGCAGTGGCAGTGAGATTAAAAACATCTATTGTACATCTGTGCCTAGAAATTTCTTGTGCCAGGGAAAGGATCCAAAGACACTGTTGAAGATTAAAGGGCAATGAATTAGGTAGGTGTGTTTGAGCAGTAAGGGTCAGAGGCTTCATATACTCCCTGATCCTGTCCTTTTCCCATTGTTCCACACAACTTGAGGGAAGAACTGACTTACTGAATTTCTAAAAACAAGAAGAGGATCATTGAGATCAAGAATACCCTGTGCCAAATATACAGAAATCAAAAGTAATTAGTGGTTACCAGAGGCTGGAGGAAGGGAGAAAAGGGTTTTTTTTTTTTGCTTGAAGTGCAGTGTTGGTATATAAATGGTGGTGGGATAGTTTGGAAAAAGAGTGAAAATGGGTACACAATTTGAAGAATGTAATCAGTGTCACTGAAGTGTACATGTAGAAATTGATTAAATGTTGTATGTGTTGGTGTGTATATATTATAATAATAAAAAAAAAACCAAAAAAAAAAAAAGTGCCCTGTGTTAAGCCAGGCAAGTGTAACCATCTTGTTGGGAGTCATTTGGCACATATGGACAGAGTAATTCATGATTTCCATAAATAAAGTATATGTTTGGATGAACTTTGATAAATACAATACTTGCACATTTATAATTCATTCAAAAGAATTAAGGATTTGATGACAACATATTATAGATTTCATGTTGATTCACTGTTAATTACTTCTCTTTAAAGCATTTTAATTTTTTTCTGTATTTTCTATGATCTAAATCTAATAATCCATATTGTAGTTGGCCAAGGGGTCATACACTCATAGTTATCTAAACATATTATAAGCAGAAAAATTATCCTTTTTTCAGGAAGACAAACCATATTTTTGAGCAGTGATTTTATTTAAAAGCAGAGTTGTTCTGTATGTGAAAGATAAGTTACAAACAAGAACTAACTCATTTTGTAATAAAATCTGATAATTTTATAACTAATAATATCATCCATGTCAGTGTGACTAGTTCTTTCAGATTAATATCCAAATGATTTAATAAAGTTATTATAAAGAAAGTTTCATAGACTGATGAAATAAAGCTTTGGATATACTGTGGAGTTAGCGATTATTCAAATAATTTCATTAGGTGTTAAACACTGGCAGAGGGTAGTTTGAAAGTCTAAGGTCAATTTTGCTTTAGGAAAAAAAGTTATGAAAAAATCAGAGAAGTAATTTTTTGAGTTTATATGAAAATGAAAAGTTAAATTAAAGAATTTAAATGCAATGTCTACAAAAATCATATAACCTTTCAAAGAGTTAAGGAGGTTATTTTAATCAACTGCTTCAAGGAAAACTAATGGAATATTCTGGATGTAAATCATCTAAATGCCCTGAAAAGCGGTATGTTCAAATTTAGATATGAACTATCAATTTACCAGGGTTGACATATAAAGATATCTTTGAAGCAAGAGACAGCATGAGGAGATTTTATTCTTGCTTCTTTTTATGTTTGACTTGCTGGCATGAATTATTCTACATATCCAAACTTTGGAGTGATTGCTCTAAGTTTTGGATTTCTGAAGGATGTGTGAGAAATATGCAGTGTCACATTATCAATTCCAGATTCTCATCAGCCTGGTAATAAGCTAATAGAGTGACAAGGTTTTATACGGTGTATTCTTTATTGTCACTGAAGTGAAATCTCTATACTAGGTGAGAAAATTGTCCTCGTGATGAACATAAGCTACAAGAACCAAATATACTTTGTCTAAAACAATCCTATTGATAACCAGTAACAATTATTACTAGCAATAAAACTACAGCTTTATTTATATCTTCCTTCTCAAATGAAAACATAGTTCACAAACATCACTTCTCCGCCTCATTAATCTTTACTATACCCTTGTGAGGTATAGATTTATTAATGCTAAAGTACAGTATTAACATTAACTAAACTGAACTATAGTTATAAATATTCATTCAGGGAGAGCTTAAAATGAAAGATCCTCATGGGTCAACATTTAGACATGTGACGGGTAGGTTAAAATGGGAAGATGAGCAAGTGTGCAGCAGATGCTCACATCAAAATATTTTTTAAAAAAAGCTTTATAAATGAATCAATAACTTCATGATTATATTCTAGTTGTATTTAAAGAAACTGGTATGGTTTCATGTCAGCCTAATTAAACTTGCTACTGAGTTTATGTAAGGATGTTGTTGAGATCTCTATATAAAACCTCATTTGAGACATTTCTATGAGCATTAGATGTCAAGAAAAGACTTTCTTCCCTTGAGGAAATTAGTTCTTTAAATCTTTGCATTTTTCTTTTTGCTTTATCCATAACTCTAAGAGAAATACTTATGTCTCAATCACAATAACTGCAATATTATGGCCTACACTATTTTGACTTCTTATTAGGAAATGTATTTTTGCTGGTACTATATTAATTTATTTCCATATTTATGTTTAGGGAGCCCTGGTGTTGCAGTGGTTAAGTGCTCAGCTGCTAAACAAAAGATCAGCGGTTCAAACCCATCAGCCACTCAGCAGGAGAAAGCTGTGGCAGTTTGTTTCCATAAAGATTACAGCCTTGGAATTCCTATGGGGCAGTTCTACTCTGTCCTATAGTGTTGCTATGAGTTGGAATAGACTCAACAGCAATAACTTTGGTTCTTTTGGTATATTTATCTTTATTGTACATAATTTTATATAGCAGATCAAATGAATCACCATGTAATGATGTAGAGATTAAATATCTTAAAATAAAATAATTATTAAACAAATTTATTTGCTACTTTGCAGTTGTTCGTATACTGGATGACAAGTGAATAGAAACAAAAGTTTAAAATAAGCAATTTAATTTTCTTTACACTTACTTAATTGTTCCAACCCCAGATATATATTTTATTATTTGCTACATTCCCAGCCAAAAGGTGGTAAAACTCACATCCTTATTACCACTCCCTTCTAAAGCCAGGAGCTATGATGATATCATTAGCTTTTGATACTGGTCACGGTCATCTTTGCCCTGTCTCAAATGCACTTAGGAAATTTAGCTCTAGACCCTAACTTTAGATAATCTAATAAACAAAGAGAAAATTATGAGGGAAATGTTTACCGTATTTTTACACAAATAACATGCACGTGCTACATTTGTTTTTTGGAGTTTTTTTTTTTTTTGCCAACCATAACCTCCCCCGTCCCTCAGGTATTTTCATCAGCACACTATGCTAATGTTCTTACATGTTGGCAAAAAAAGTAGAACATGTATGTTATTTGTGTAAAAAATATGGTATTGAAAGAGAAAATATGATAATAATAAAAATACTCACAAAAATTACTATAAACCCCAAAGTTCCAGATCTATAAAGTGACCCAGTGTCTCCTAAACTCTTAAATTTCAGTAAGAAACATTAGGTGAATGATTTATTCCCTAAACTTGAGCAATGAGAAGGTATGCAGAACACTGTAATTACATACTAATTGTTTCCAGTATTTATTTTTGTCATATTTCATAGATGTCAATAATTTCTGAAGGGTAGCTGATGAAGCATATGAGGATTACTGAAAAGATTACAATGTAATTAAAGTTTGGGTGAAGAAATAAAAATCAAATTGAATATGCCAAAAATGGAATACAATACACTTTCATGTTAGAATAAAGGAAGATTGAGCTCTATCAGAGTTAAATTAGAGGTATCATCTGTATACGGATTTACATTTTATGACATAACAAGTCATACCTTGGTTATGAGGGGGAAATGAGTGAATGAAGCACTGAGAGCACTGCCTGGCATAGAAGTAAGCACTTGGTAAATATAAGTTATTCATGTGAACTTGAGACCTAAAAATAGGAGGGATTTTTTATTTTCATACCTTTCGCTAAACTGGTTTAGCAATAATGAATGTCATATTAACCACCACTAGAACTACTTTGGCACACGCTGATACGCACCTCTAGCACCTAGATTTTAGGCTCTATAACATCATGGTCAGTGCCAATCAGCTGAATCAAAGTAGCTGGGGAAGGGGGATCAAGATGTTGTTAGTGGACAGCTAGAATATTTTAAAATATATTTCTGGTTTAATAAGAAAGCAAGGAATCTAGAATTAAGGAAATCCCAATAGTCAAATTATGACAATTTATATAATTATATGAATAAGTTGAATCCGTAAAAATTGATGGAACTCTAATGATACTCAAACCCAGAAAGTTTAATCTATTATGTGTGTATGTATATGCATAAATTTCATGCAAAAGAAAGATGACTATAATAGGATATGTTTAAATCTTATTAAACTTAATAAAATGTGAATGTTAGTATACGTGTAACTTTATTGTTCATTTAAATACCTACTTATTTATAAAATAATAGATTAGTACTTTTTACCATGAATATAGATACCTATCTGATGGCTATAGAACACCAGGCAAGAAGTCTTATAGCCACAACCTTTTAGGCAAAGATATCATATTCTAAATGGCAAAAAAAAACAAAACAAAAAACAAAAAAACACAAACCTGTTGCCCTAGCATCAGTTCCAACTCAAAAGCCTACGTAAAAGTATAGATTTTGAAAGTGTCAATGATATAACAAAAATAAAGTTCAATTATAAAAAACGCTCAAAGTCCCTGAGTGGTGCAAACGGTTAACAGGCTCAGCTGCTAACCCAAAGGTTAGAAGTTCAAGTCCACCCAGAGGCACTTAAGAAAGGGCTGGCCATCTACGTCTAAAAAATCAGTCATTTAAAACAGTATAGAGCATAGTTCTACTCTGATGCACA
Source organism: Trichechus manatus latirostris (assembly GCF_000243295.1). Classification (NCBI taxonomy): domain Eukaryota; kingdom Metazoa; phylum Chordata; class Mammalia; order Sirenia; family Trichechidae; genus Trichechus; species Trichechus manatus. Next base: position 5,011,476 of record NW_004444084.1, read on the forward strand.
TGGGACTGCCATGAGTTGGCGTCAATGACAGCAACTGGTTATTGCTTTTAATAAAAGAGGCCTAGTCTGCTAAACAAGGGTGTTAAACAGGGAGAAACCAAAATTCCGTTGGCTGATAATTCAGAAACTGACTTTGGATTGGTCCTCCTTTCTATCTGATTTCAGATGAAGATAGCACTAGCAAGGTGTAGAAAATTGTATCTGATAAAGTTATTCTATAACATATAGTAAAATTAAGGTATAATGTACGTGGATATGTTCTTGAGTTTATAGGAAAAGTCTGGAAGAACGGCCCAGAATTTTAATGTAATTATTTTTGGAGAATGGGACTTGGAGGCGGAAAGGTATCTTTCTGTACTTTATATACTTTGCATTTTTCCCCAGACATTTATCACATTCTCTATATTTGCTGTATCTGTCTTGAAAAAGACTGCTCTGTAGAACAAAGAGATGATTAGGAGGGTTATTTACTTTGTTTTATCAAGTTACTTTGTTAATGTGTATACTGAAATGTAGTCGATTCTGTATTACACCATATAATATTTTCTGAAATAAAAGGAGTTTATTTAGCTTCTGTGATGGCATATTTGAGGTATGTAAATGTGCATTTATGATTTTCTTAGCCAAATCTTTAAAAAATAATATTTAGATTTTAAAATAATATTTAGATATCACCAGGAACTGGCTCAGTGTTCTCTAGACTGTATCCATTATAATTACTTTATTCTTTGCTTTTCTTATTCTATAATAGAGTGTCTGAATTCTGAGTTAAATAGAATGGGTATGTGAGGAAGATTATACACAGAAAAATCAATTATTACATTCTTTTGGGTATAGTTTTTTAAGTTAAAAATCACTTTATGATTAATTATGTAGCCAATATAGTTACATATGAATTATTAACACAAAGATTCCTGGCCCTCCTATCCATTTTTTTGAGATTATAATCCTCCAGAATTTAAATGTAAGTAGAAATATTTACTGAGATATAATGCTAAAGATTTTTTTCCCACATAGTAGCTTATTCTAAATTTGGTGTAAGTCCTCATTATAAGTGAAATAATTTGAAGATCTTTTTTCCTTTGGTTACCAGCCTAAGAGCAAAATTTTATTTTATGTTATCTTAAGTCCTGAGGATTCTATAGCAAATAATCTCTACAGTAAACAGTTTAAGAATGAATGCAGATATTTAAAAAAGCAGACAGGGAGAATTACAAAATCTCTCTCTTTTTTTAAAACTAGATTTCTAAATATATTTAAAATCTAAAACTTTATCTGCCTTCACGAATAGAATTTTAACTCCCCAGACTAGTACACTGGGTTTATTTAGAAGACAGTAAACATTTCAAGGAATTTCAAAATGCCCCAGGAGAAGACCATTGTTTGCATAGCTGTAATCCTTACCAAGGTTTTACCACTATTTTTAAATTTGAGGTCTTAACCTTTTGCCCAACTGAAGTTTAAAATTATGTATACTAACTATATACATATATATGTAACATTTTTTGTATGTATGGAAAAAGCATATATACTTTACTCACAGGCAAATTGAAGTATGGCTTCTTTACTCAGAATACTTCCAAAAGTGTTGGCTGCTAGACATTGATAATGACCAGAATCCTTTGCTTCAATTGGATTGCTTATGATGAAGGTGCCGTCTATCAAACTGTAGCGATAATCACTTTCTAAGTCTATTTCTGTTCCATTTCGAAACCATCTTAGGAAAAATCAGAAGACAAATATGTAAAAGTTACTTGAGGCATTATAATACTCCCTGGGAGTGTCAGAATATTATTCAAGGGAATTTTTTAAGGCTTAAGAAAAATTATTAATAATGAATTTCTACCTGTAACTGGGAACTGGGTTGCCACGAACTTCACAATTAAATGCTACTTTCTTTTCATCAGAATCAGTTGGGAAGATGACATCATCTGGTTCTTGTACAAACACTGGCCCGTAATCCACACTTTCTGTAAGGACAAAAAGGATATACTTTAAAATTCCTCAAAATATCAAGACATTTTGTTTCTTTTTCCATTATTTACATTAAAAATTCTTTCTTTCCTTGCAATTAATAGACAAAGTACCAAAAGAAAGTTATAGCTAGCAAATGATATTTCTTTAGTAAATTGCAGAGACCTAAATTGATTTTTTTTGTAATTGATTAAACAAACTTTGAAAGGTATGATGTGTAAGGAAAAAATGAACATCTAAAACATTGATGGTGTATATTAAAAAAAAAAACTTTCTCTCTCTCTCCATATATATATTGTACCTTACATGCTCTAAAACAGAACTAAGGAAAATTATATTAAACACAAATTTTTTTAGAAACCTCCAAGTATTTAAGTCTCTTACAATTTTAAAAATAATGCACAATAAAGAAAAAGTCATGAATTAATACTATCACCACTTGGGCATTATATATATCAAAATATTGATCCTTATGCTTTCTTTCATATCTTGCTTCCTTCACTCATTCAGTCAAGCGCTGTTTACTTGGTACTAATGATGCTGGAGTGTACGAAAAAAAAATAGGGTAATGCAAATAAGAATTAATCCCTGCCTTTAAGGTGCTTATATTCTCATGGAACAGATGAGACATGTCCTCAAAATAAAATGTCAAAACAATATAAAATTAACTGTTCATCCCAAGTAAATATAGTTAATAGGAGATCAGAAGAGAAAAAGCTTGAATAGGAAAGAGGAGGCGCACTCAAACTTACTGAGTGCCTGCTATATGCAGATAGCAGATTTGATCTAATTTACTTAACACTCAGATAAATCCTTTGATGAAAGTAATTTGAAATTAACGAAAATTTCATGAAAAAACTGGAAATAGAAATGGATCTCAAATGTTGACTTGGAGTTGAAGAGTTTTGGGATACTTCTCCTGGGGAAATGATGAATAAATATACTGGTGGAAGTATAAATAAGGTCTGTTGTTGTTAGGTGCCATCCGGTCCATTGACACTCATAGTAATACCATGCGACAGAGTAAAACTAACCCTAAAAGTGGCTGTAACCATTATCGAAGTGGAGCCCTGATGGCGTAGTGGTGAAGTGCTTGGCTGCTAACCAAAAGGTTGGCAGTTTGAATCCACCAACTGCTCCTTGGAAACCCTATGGGGCAGTTCTACTCTGTGCTATAGGGTCGCTCACTATAGGGTTGCTATGAGTCGGAACTGAATTGATGGTAACAGGTTTGGATTTTTTTGGTTTATTTTGGAAGCAGATTGCCAGGTCTTTGTCCTGTGGAGCCACTGGGTGGGTTCTAACCGCCAACCTTGCAGCTAGGAGCCCAGTGCTTAACCACTGAACAACCAGGGTGCAGTCATGTGCCCAATTAGGCTCTCTAGCAGCCTGAATTGTGAACTAGGGAAAAAGTAAAATGTTCTGCTTTGATTTTATTAATCATGAATTCGATGACATGATGGTCTTAGATCAAGATTTCTCAACCTTGGCACCATTAACTTTTTGGATCAGAGAATTCTTTGTTGCAGGGGGATAACCGGTGAATTGTAGGATGTTTAGAAGCATCGTTGGCCCCTACCCACTAGATGCCAGTAGCAGCCCTTCCCAAGGCGTAATAACCAAAACAGACATTGCTAAATTTACCCTGGGGAGAAAAATTCATTGAAAACCACTGCCTTAGGTAGATGAAGAAAGAAGACTGCAGGAAAGACATACTCCTAATGTCTATACTAAACAATTGGACGTTTTCATCCTCGGTGGATAACCACGAGAAAATATCAAGACAGAAAGGCAAGAATGAATGTTTCAGGAAACTAGAACTTAAAAAAATATTACTAAAAAAGATGTACTCCTTAGAAGAATAGATTCGGAGTAAATCGATTTGTTTCTTTAAACTTACTGTTTCTCTTCTTTGAAGCAAAAGAAAAAGAGTACTAATGATATTCTAAACATTCATCCAATAAAAACTGAATACTTACAATGGGCAGGTACTTCTTTTGGATATCAAGTACTTTCTAACAAGTATTTCCTTAGAATCCTAAATAACTTATCTGAAGTTTTTTTAATAATTAAAATGTGTATTTTGATATCAAATTATATTGCTGCTGCAACTAAAAACTCTTATTCAACAGGGAAAAGGGAAATTAATGGTCTAATAATAAATAGAGGAAATTACTGTCAAAATGTATCTGTTGTTGAATCATAATGAATTTATAACAATTTGGAAAAGCATATATAACTGTCAAATACCCAATTAGAATTAAATAACACAAGCAAATAGTGGAAATTAATACCTTCTGATCTTTACACATTGAAAACGTGATTATTTAAATTAATATTGTATATTGACATGATACATAAAATTTACATTTAATAAGTAGTTTTTATGCTTTTTTATAATAGAAAAACCTTGAGCTTTAGAATCAGTCACACTTGGGTTCAAATTCTAGTGCGATCATTTTCTCACCTTGGACCAATTCTCCGAGCCTCTGCTGCTATATCCATTAACTGTAGATAATAATGTTTTCTTTACAGTATTTTTATGAAAATTGATTGACATTAACATTTGTAAATACCAAATGTATCATAAGAACTCAATAAGTTAGAGCTAATAATAACATTTACTTGTAGTGCAATTACAATATGCCAAGCATTATGCTGAATAATTTACATGCAGTATCTCACTTCATTGTCACAACAACCATGTGGCTAGGTTTATTCTCCCCATTTTTTGGTGATGAAACTGAGGCTGAAAACAATTAACTCAATTTACGTATCAATTAAATGCCAGACCTGGGATACAAAGCTAGGGCTATTAAAGCCAGAACATAATTGCTACCATACTGCCATATTTTTTCACAAATATACTTCTTTTTGCCAACCATGTGTTATTTTCATAAGCATGTTATGCCAAATTTTTTTACGTTGCTGGTTTCAATTGACACCAAGAAGACATAATTAAACAAATAAGCAGATATAACATAACCTAATGGTTTCACTTGAGGTAATCTGATAAGGTTTTCACATTGAACTGTTGGGCTAATGTGCTGTAATTATTAAATTAATGGAAACAAATGCATGTTTTTGATTATTTTTTTCCCATTACCTGGGGACTATGAAACTCAATGCATCACTTCTTGACCATGGCTTATACCTTTATTATACAGCTATGATCAAAAGTAACATTGTTGGACTATTTTTGTACATATAAGTAGGAGACTAAAGAAAATGAACAGAAAGAAAGAAAATGAACAAAATGATATGATTTACCTGAAATATGGGAGGATGGGTGAACGAGACCAAAATTCACTTCTGGAAATGTTACGATACGTGCATAGTATATGCATGGGCATGCTATGCCAGAACTGTTTTACTTAATTTCATCACTTCCGCGCATTATATGTGTGGGTGCATTATTTGCATGGGTGTATTATTTGTCAAAAATAGGTACTACTGCTTCTTCTTACTGTTATTATATTTATACTCTTGGTCTGGAAGCATCTCAGCGCAGGAACCTCAGGTCCAAATGATGGGCTCTGCTCCCGGCACTGCTTTCTTGGTGGTTTGAAGTCCCCAACTCTCCACTTGCTTCCCTTTCCTTTTATCTCTTACAAGATATAAAAGGTGGTGAAGGCCACACCCCAGGGAAACTCCCTTTACATTGGATCAGGGGTGTGACCTGGGTTAGGGTGGCGTTACAATCCCACCCTAATCCTATTTAACGTAAAATTACAATCACAAAATGGAAGACAACCACACAACACTGGGAATCATGGCCTAGCCAAATTGATACACACATTTTTTGGGGGACACAGTTCAATCTAATGACAGGCAGTTTTACTCTGTCCTACAGGGTTGCTATGAGTTGGAATCGACTTGAGGCAACGGGTTTGGTTTTTGTTTGTGGTCACTTTCTAAGGCATCTTAAAAAATAACAACAACAAAACGAAAGAAACTCATTGCTGTGGAGTTGATTCCAACTCACAATGACCTTATGGAACAAAGTAGAACTTCCCCATCGGCTTTCAAACGCAGTAAATCTTCACAGAATCAGACTGCTGCATCTTTCTCCCACGGAACAGCTGGTGGGTTCTAACCACAGACCTTTCTGTTAGCAGCCAAGCGCCTAACCACTGTGCACCAGGGCTTCCTAACTCAAATGACAACAAATAAAAATGTTTAAAAAAAAAATGGACAGGAAAGGATTTTAAATGCCAAGTAGTTAGGCAATCTCTCTGTCTCTCCCTCTTTTTTTCCCTCTTACAAGTAAGGTTCATTGTAAGTGATAAAAGAGCATATGTCTATGTATGGCTTCCCAGACCCCAGAAAAGGGTAATAATTGATGATTTTATCTCTGAAGAGATTAGTTTTTAAAGCTGTTGTTGTGTGCTATCTGGTCCATTCTGACTCATATCAAGAAAGTATCATAGGTACATTGAATCTATTAGGCAGATTCTTTGATTCATTCATCTGAGGGAGTGAGTGCCATCTATTGATGATGATGATGCATTGTTTAAAGTAGTGTTCTTACATATACTTTTTAACTTGAAGGAATCTGTGACGTGGTGAAGACAGACAAATTCTATATAAAATTAAAGCATAGCAAAGATCTTGATACCAAGGAAATCATGATCTTTATTTAAGAAACCATTGAGACATTTATGTATCAGGCAGATGTCATCTCACACACAGGGCTAATTTCTCATTGGAGCAATATTTTTTAGTGGTTGTATTCTTTATCAGTCTTTTTTATGAACAAACTGCCAGATACCTGTATTTGGCAGAGCCCACAATATTAGTGGTTATTATATGTATATTGTCGGGTTCATTCCACAAGGAGTCTTTTCTTCAGAAGAGAATTGTTTCAATTTAGAAACGATCTATTGATTCTTTCCTACAAAAAATGATGAAATCAACCCACTTTCTGTCACTTTTTCCCATTCTACTTCCTAAATTTTCTCAGTTGTGTTTGTTAATCATAGTTCACACAGTTTCTAGTTTCATACTCATAGTCTTATTATTAAGAAATCAGACACTCGTTAACGGTGTCCTCACCATGGTTTTCCATTTCTGGTCTCTTATTTAGATTACTTATCTCCACTTCTTCATGCCTTCTTCCAACAACAATTTTTTTTATTTTATTTTTTATTAACACTTATTAAAGAATAATTGGATAAGCATTTCTTTTCAGGCTACAATACTTAAACTTTTAAGGAAATTTATCTCTGGCCTGAAGTCTACCTATAGACAAAAGCATTCATTGGATAGGTGTCTCTTCATTTTGGTCAAGTATACTTTTATAATACTTTTATAAAAGTATTTTCTTGTTTCAACGAAAGTAACATTTCGTATTTGTTTTTCATTCTTTCTTTTTGTTTTGCTTGTTTTAATTGTATTTCAAACAAATGGCTCCCAAACTCTCTATATGTAAGACATTCATTGAACAACCAAGTAGAAAGTCATGTAATGAGAAATAAATATGAATTACGCTAAGAGATTGTTACAGGATCCAGAATTTCTTATCCTGACTAATGTTACATTTAAAAGTAAAGTCATTTTCAAACTATTAAAGAAGTTGTAACTTCATTAGGAAGCAATGTTCACTGAACTATCATTTCATCATTAGATTATAGAGCTCCTTTTTCATTCTTCCTGCCCAGTTCAGGCCTTTTGATTACTATATAACTAAAGTGTATTTTAAGGCCTAGAGCTTGCAACAGGAGATATTCAACCAGTTAACCTTATACCTAGCTTGGCCAGTTATAGTGCACCTGTTTTGATAACTTTTTTTATTGCCTCTTTGAGCTGTAATCCTTCTCTATATGCCAAGGTTTGAAAATGGGCTTTCAACCTATTTTATTCCTAAATTCTATTTTGTTAACCCTCCTAGAAGGTCCAGTCCTTCCTTCCTGCCAAGACGTTTTAAGTTTATCAACAAATCTGAGACTCTTACTTACTTCATGGCATTGGATCATTCTGTTTTCATGTTTTTCTAGATCATGACTAGAGATTATCAGGTCTTCTCGGATTTTAAACCTGCCTTTCACACTGAAACTCTTTTTTGAACAATTGTTTTTATGCTCATTTTTCTCAAGAATTACCTCAGTGCCATATATCAACCCTCTCTACCTACTGGTTAGCTCTAATTGATAGCCCCGTCTAGCTTATTCATAAAATGTGATTTAAGCATCTCAATAACATAATCTAGAGAAAAATACCAACCCATCATGTCTAATACAAGAAATGCCCTTTTAATGATCATTAATATATTGTATGTGATAATTTCCAGACTGAAATATTTAATTAGAAATTGAATTTTATGATGACTTTCACAGTTACAATTGCAAAAACTTTTCCCACCATGTGAGCCAAGACAAATTCCTAAAGAAAATATTAAAATCGTCCTTTAATTATAAGTTGCCTTTGAACACTATAAATTTCTTTGTGAAAATTAAAGTGTAAACTGTCATTATAAAACTTCCAAGGGTTCCTAAAAATTGCAGACCATTATTTATTAAAAAGCAATGTGATGAATGTTTCATGGGTAGTGGTATTAATTGTGTACACACAATATAAATGAAATGAGAGGCTGATAGATTTTTTAAAAAAATCATTTTCTGAAGTGGCTATGAAAGAGTGGTCTGATTGAGGAATGCTGTTGCTTACTAGGATGGCCATAGTGTATGACTCCCACATGGTGTTGTTAGTTGCCCTTGAATTCATTCTACTGATGGCGACCTTATGTGTAAAAGAAAGAAATGGTGCCCGGTCCTGCGCCGTCGTTGTGATCTTTGATATATTCAAGCCCATTGTTGTGGCTATTGTGTCAAGCCATCTCGTTATGGGTTTCCCTCATTTTCTCTGACCTTCTACCAAACATGATGTCCTTTTCTAAGGATTGTTCTTTCCTGATGATGTATTTAAAGTAAACAGGACGAACTTTTGCCATACTCACTTCTAAGGAGTATTTCAGTTTTATTTCTTCTAAGACTGATTTGTTCATTTTCTGGAATTCCATAGTATATTCAATATTCTTTGCCAACACCATAACGCAGATGCAACAATTCTTCTTCTGTCTTATTTTTTCATTGTCCAGCTTTCACATGCATATTAAACCCATTGCCATCAAGTTGATTCTGACTCATAGTGACCCTATAGGACAGAGTAGAACTTCCCCATAGGGTTTCCAAGGAGCAGCTGGTGGATTCAAACTGCCGACCTTTTGGTTAGCAGCTGCCATGGATTGAATCATATCCCCCAAAAATATGTGTCAACTTGATTAGGCCATGATTCCCAGTATTGCGTGGTTGTCCTTCATTATGTGATTTTCCTATGTGTTATAAATCATAATCTCTGCCTGTGGTTAAAGAGGATTAGGGTGGGACATGACACCCTTGGTCAGGTCAGATCCCTGATCCAACGTAAAGGGAGTTTCCCTGGGATGTGGCCTCCACCACCTTTTTTCTTACAAGAGATAAAAGGAAAGAGAAGCAAGCAGAGAGTTGGGGACCTCATATACGAAGAAAGCAGTGCTAGGAGCAAAGCGCATCCTTTGGACTGGGGTTCCTGGCAGAGAAGTTCCTAGTCCAGGGGAAGATTGATGACAAGGACCTTCCTCCAGAGCCAACAGAGAAAGCCTTCCCCTGGAACGGACACCATGAATTTGGACTTCTAGCCTACTAGACTGTGAGAAAATAAATGTATTTGTTGAAGCTATCCACTTGTGGTATTTCTATTATAACAGCACTAGATGACTAAGACAGCAGTGGAGCTCTTAACCACCATGCCAGCAGGGCATATTAGGTGATTGAAAAGACCATAGCTTGGGTCAGGCACACCTTAGTCATTAAAGTGATGTCTTTGCTTTTTAAAACTTTAAAAAAGGTCTTGTACAGCATATTTGCCTACTGCAATATGTCATTTGATTTCTTGACTGTGGCTTCCAAGCGCATTGACTGTTGATCCAAGAAGAGTGAAATCCTTGACCGTTTCATTGTTTTCTCCATTTATCATGATGTTGCTTATCGATCTAGTTCTGAAGATTCTTGTTTTCTCTATGTTCAGGTGAAATTCATACTGAAGGCTGTAGTCTTTTACCTTCATCAGTAAGTGCTTCAAGTCCTCTTCACTTTCAGCAAGCTTGGTTGTATCATCGGCATATCACAAGTTGTTAATTAGTCTTCCTCCACTCCTGATGCCACATTCTTCTTCATACAGACTGGCTTCTCAGATTATTTGTTCAGCATACAGATTAAGTAATTATGGTAAGAGGATACAACTCTGCCACATGCCTTTTCCAATTTGAAACATGCAGTATCCTCTTGTAGTGTTTGAAGTCTACCTCTTGACCCATGTACAGATTCTGCATGAGCATAATTAAATGTTCTTGGATCTCAATTCTTTGTAATTTTATCCATAATCTGTAATGATCTACACAGTAGAATGCCTTCACATATTCACTAAAACACAGGTAAACATCTTTCTGGTGTTCTCTGTTGTCGGCCAAGATCCATCTGACATCAGCATCCACATCCTCTCCTGAATCTGGCTTGAACTTCTGGCAGTTCCCTGTTGATGTATGGCTGCAGTCATTTTGGAATTATCTTCAGCAAAAGTTTGCTAGCATGTGGTATCAATGATATTGTTTGATAATTCCCGCATTCTGTTTGGTTGCATTTCTTTAGAATGGGAACAAATATGGATCTCTTCCAATCAGTTGGCCAGTTAGCTGTCTTTTAAATTTCTTCACATAGACGAGTTAGCACTTCCCGAGTTGTATCCATTTGTTAAAGCTTCTTAATTGGTATTCCATCAATTACTGGACTCTTGTTTTTGCCAATGACTTCAGTGCAGCTTGAACCTCTACTTTTAGTACTAGTGGTTCTTGTTCCTATGCTGCTTCCTGAAATGGCTGAATGTAGAACAATCCATATACCCCCATATACCACTCATAAGATGGCAAGCCACTAGGCAACTTTGTCAACCGAGGAAAAACATTACTTTTTTCTCCTGTCCACTTGTAATCCAAAAGACACAGTTAGTTAAAAAATAATCAAGCATATATTTTATCAGGTGCATAAATTCAGCCTAAATGTAGATTTCAAGAACCAGGAAGTGGTCTTCTAGGTAGATGCCCCCTTACTTAACTATTCTTTAAGCTCCTACTAAGGCCTGCAGTGCTCTAAGGGCTGAAAAAGGAAAAAGAGGGAATATGAGATGGTCTTTGATAAAATGACTTATAGTTAAGTTGGAGAGAAAAGCATACTAATATGAAACAATAACAACAGCACGAAAAATTAAGATTATAAGGTGAAGAATAAATTAATAAAGTTTCAATGAATGGCTATGAAATTGTAAAGCTCTTATTAGAATATAGTCTCCACTTTTAAATAGGTAGAAAGTAGTGTGATTTGATTTATATACGAGTGTATTATCCAAGTGAAATAGTGTTTTCTCCCTCCAGAAGGAATTCTTATTTCCATTAAAGATCATTTAAATTTCTGTTTTGGCCACCCCAAAAATAATTTATTAGCCAAAAATATTTTGTGGAAACAACAGAAAATTCTCAACACAAAGGTTGCTTTCAGCCATGATACCATTGCCCGTATTTATATCAGGAATTGCCAAGTGTCTTAGATATTCAGTGCTGCTATAACATCAATACTGCAAGTTGGCAGCTTTAACAAACAGAAATTTACTTTCTCACTGTTTAGGACGCTAGGAAAGTCTGAATTCAGGGCACTGGCTTGAGGAGAAGGCTTTCTCTTCCTGTTAGCTCTTAGAAAAGGTCCTTGTCTCTTTCAGCTTCTGTTTCTTGGTTCCTTAGGGAGCTCATGTGATGTGGTATCTATCTTCCTCCATCTCTGATTGCTTGGTTGGTTGGTTGCTCAATTTGCTCTTTTTATATCTCAGAAGAGATTGACTTAAACACACGTGACTCTAATACTGCCTCATTAACACAACAAAGAAAACCCATTTCCTAATGGGATTATAACCATAGGTATAGGGGTTAAGACTTACATATTTTGAGGGGACACAATTCAATCCAATAACACCAGGTAAGATCTGGAAATAAACCATGTCGATTATTAAATTTAGCCAAAGATACTGAGGATATTGGGCAACAAATTTGGTAGGGTAGGAATGTTTTCAATATCAGAAGCCAGCGATAGAAATTATAAAAGCCTGCATAAGACAGACATCCTCAACCTGTGGAAAATTCCACTGCCTCAAGCAGCTTACTTGGCACCCCTGCAGCTTTACGTTAAAATCTTTGTTCCTTTGCTTGGCACATCCCGTAGTTTTACATTAAAATCCTGGTTCCTCTTTCCTTAACTGCTACCCAAAACTAGAGGAAATTGGCGGAAACCAGTTTAAGCGTCATACTGACATTCAGGATAACATTTTAGCTTATTAAATACCTCATACATAGTAACTTTCCTGCCTCTGGGTGGAGTTTAACCGCTATTTTCTGAACATGCGATACAAGAAGTTATATGTAAACCCCATTGAGCCTGTGTAGTATGATTAAGAATGTTGCAGATGTAACTTGTAGGAACTTCCTACTTGTAAACCACTTAAAAGTAACCTTTCCCTTGCCCTCTCTGAGCAGTCTTGGAGGCAGCAGCTCCAACTGTTTGCTTTCCTTGTGCAATGAAATAAAGGCGCCTTTCCACTCACCCACCTCGTTCTCTCGAGTATTGGCTGAGATGACTCACGCTGAGCAGAATCTGGGGTTTCTACCTGGCAGGCAACATGGATAGCCTCAGAGGTTTATGTAAATTGCAGACTGTGCTTACTCATGAAGGAATTGAAAAGATCCAGACGTGTTTGTATCACCTTTGTAGGAAATAATTTCCTTCAAGAGACTCCGAGAACCTTTTTACACATGAAGTAGCCTTTGTGGTCTCTGAGCCTCAGGGAGAGTCTCCCTTCGTAGAAGTCTGAACTTTCTAGTCCCAGTCCAGACTGCCTGTGTGCAAAACAGAACAAAACAAAAAAACCCATTGCTATTGAGTCGATTCCGACTCATAACGACCATTTGGGATAGAGTAGAACTACCTCATAGGGTTTCCAAGGAGTGGTTGGTAGATGGAAACAGCCAACTTTTTGGTTACCAGCTGATCTCTTAACCACTGCATCACCAGGGATCCAAGGAAGGTAAAATATCTTAACCTAACCATCTCATCACAAAATAAAAGAATGAAATACTCTGAAAATTACATTTCTTGCCATTCTCAACAAAAAGAGAGTAAGTCAAAGACTAGTTTAATGGCTACTCATTTATATAGAAGAAACAGATATAATGTTAGTGGTGGTTAATCCTTGCCTACATCATAAAATCCAAAAAAACATAGATGTTCTGCAGAAGTTTGAGGTGCTGACTCATAAAGACTTTCAATTAACCTATATTACCGTAAGAATTTTTAATTTGAATCTTAGTCAATTTTTTTAATCATTTAAGTGACACTCTTACATTCAAACAACTACTTTAGAGTAATTACTAACAACTCGGTTGTTTTATAAAAGCATATCTCTCCTAGTCGTGGGACATTTACGCTGATACAATTTGAGGTGATCACAGCAATTATTCAAAATAACAATATCAGGTTGAAAACACAATAGTTTTTGAAGATTTCTCTGATTGACTCCAAAACAATATATTGAAATTCTGAGCAACACTCTCCCCTTCCCTCTGGGTACTGCCCCATTTATTTCTTCCCTTTTATGATTCTAGCTCAAACATTTTTCTTAATTCACAGTCTTCACTTCGTCTCAGTCAAGTGTCAGTGACTGACTGTTGCGCCCTTCTTGACCATTCTCAGTAATAGAGTGTAGTCTGACCCTGGGAAAGACCAAGGTGTGGCATTTTAATTCTGTTTGCCTCATATGGACCTTTGACAATACAACCAAGGTTTTAATGTCATGAAAAGCAGGAATTCTACATGCAGCCTTTAGTTGTACTTCCTGAATATGGTCATATCTATAGCAGATTATCAGATCAAACTATGTTCAAATATTCAAAAAGGAAATAAATTAGAATAGTACTTTCTACTACTTCTGATCACTGAAAAAATTGATATTTGTTTATCTCCTAAGAAAACCTGCAAAACAACATGGTTAGACTGAAATAGAACCAAAGCTTCTCTGTTTCTTGACAAATCAGAATTATTAAATATCAAAGCTCTGCTGTTATTGTTAGGTGCTGTCAAGTAGGTTCCGACTCATAGCAATCCTATAGGACAGCCCCCTAGGGTTTCCGAGGAGCGGCTGGTGGATTTGAACGGCTGACCTGTTTGTTAGTAGCGGAGCTCTTGACCTAACTGCTATGGTAACAGTTTGATTGGAATCAGGCACTTTGATGTTTGGTAATTCTAAATGGATATATAGAATACAGAAGATACAGATATGTCCCATGAATGGGAAAATTTGTTTATAATAACTCACTTTAGATTTGACATTTGCTAAGTGGAATACTATAATCAAATTTCATATTAAAGTTATAAATGAGAAACCGTTCTAATTCTCCTCGAATCCAGATTGTTACCTTTCATGGAGGTTGGGGTAAGCCACCCAGGTCATTGGCTTTAGATATCCTTTTGACCTTAAGCCTTGAAGAAACTGGTCTCCTAAAAGTCACCTTTAAGTCAAACAATAGTCTTGCTAATTATTAGGGTCCTTTTGCCTTTGGCATTGTGCTCTTTTAAAGAATTCAGTCAGGTTTGGGAAACAGAAACTCCAGGATCTGACTGGAAGCTGTGTTTTAGGGTAAACTGTTACTATATAAACACTGTTATGGCCCCTGTTTCCATGGCAATGCTGATATAATGTAGTATAAGAATTCTGGATGTTCTTCTCATCTTTGGAACATTTTTGATTCCTTAGTTGAAAATGTTACCCCAATTTGCAAAACATATATTCAATAAACGTCAATCAATTTCTATTATTGGCTTACTATAATTTTTGTTTTAACTCTGAATTACACAAAGATAACCACTGAAGATAAAGATACATGGTTATGCCAATTCTCATGTATAATAACATACACAAGATTCTTCTAATTTTTTGTATCTCTTACTTAAAAATGGGATAAAGGTTTCTGTGCTTACTCATGTGTGAATGAAAAATGTTTTATACTCAGTGATACTTGACTGTGTTCTACCTAATAAAAGAGCATAAGGTACCTATTATTAGTTTACAAGGAATAAGAAGTGATTATATGGAGATTCACAGGAAAGTTTTATCACAAAACAACTTTTATAATCAGTAACCCTGTTCTTGTTACTGATTTAATATTAGACCCTAATCATTGTACATATCACTTCAGGTTTATAGAAATATTAATAAAATATTAGTCTATTTCAACTAGAACACACTAAAAATATAAACAGGCTGCATAGTCATAATGACATTTATCAAAAGAGTTTTAAAATACTTTCTAATTTTTGAGATTATGCAATAATAGCTGTGATTTGGGATCAATTAAAGTGTAGCTAGCACACAGTATGGCAGTTGCCATATCTCTTAAAGAAGGATACAAGAAAGAAGTACCTCTCTTTTTTTTAAAACCTGTACTGACAATACTTTCTGCTCACTGTAGTAACCCTACTTTAAATATGTTACCAAGCCTCATCAAGAAAAATAGGCAAGAGAGCTATGTAGAAATTTGGGTGACAAATATCCAGAAAGCACCTTGACTATGGTTACCATTATAATTTTGGGAGATGGGTTAAAAGGTATAAAAAGATGATTCCAGCTATTCTTAAGAGCCCATTCCTTCACATAACTATAGAAACTATTTTAAAAGGTTTAAAACAAAGCCACGTGTAAGTTATTATAGGCAGGTATTTTGTCTCCATAAAACATGTTTCTGACTTGAAACAGATGTAATAAACTTATGTACTGCTCATGTTTCTCATGTAGTTAGTCTTTTTAAAAAAAATTATCTATTTAATTCAGTCTCACGGGGTTGGAATTCCATAGTAGACGTGGGCTATTGCAGATACAATGTTGAAAACATCTCAGAGACAACAGAAGTCAATTAACCATAATAAAACTCAGGAAGAACTAACACAGACACTTCCTACCTTGACCAATTAAGCCTAAATGAAGAGACTCCAGTAAGATAGGAAAGAGACAGATATAAATTAGATAATTAAAGCCGACCGTTAAATCTCAAGCCTTATTTTAGCAGTCTAGCCTAGCTTTTTCATATATTTAACTCCTGAATGATAAAATTCTACACAGTTGCCTAAGCCAGAAATTGAAATATCACTCTAGTCTCTCTCATTCTGACTTCCAAATTGAATAACGGCTATTGCTTCCTTTTCATCTCAATTGCTACTGCCTTTCTTCAGACACTTATCAGTTCTTCCCTTTAAAACTGTGACTCAGAGGCAGCTAAGAGCAACAACAACCATATACCCAACATATTGGCAAAGATGTTTATATAATGGTGAGGATGTGAAGAAATAGGAACACTTATACAACTTTGGTAGAAGTGTCAATTACTTTGGAAAGCAATTTGACAACATCCAGAAAAACTGGTGTTGCACATATTCTTTGACACAAAAATTGTCCTAAAGAAAATATAACACACTTGTTAAAGAGACATGCAAACGAGCACTCTTTTTACATTATTTGTAACAGCAGAAAATTTAAAACAACTTAACTGCCCATCAACAATGAATCGGAAAAATAAATTTTAGTATATTCATACAATGGCTCCTTTATAGGAACTGAATTTAGAACTGCAGATATTAACATGACTAATTCTCAGGGATATAAGAAGATGGATTATGAAATGTACAAACAATATCATTGATATAAAACTTTAAAATATTAATACATATATTTTTTAGACTTAGACACATACAAATAATAGCATTTCATTCATATGAATGACAAAATTCAGCATAGTGGTTCTTTGAAGACTAGAAAGAAAAGGACAAATCTGAGAGAAATATTTAGGAGCTTTCAAATTTATATGTAATATTTTGTTAAAAAAAGAAGCAAATGTGGCAAAATATTAAAATTTAATAAACCAATATATAGGCAACAAGATACTTTTATCAAATTATTTTCTTTATGCTTGAAATACTTCACAATTTAATAATAAGTGATTAAATGAAGTATAATCAGTTGCCGTCAAGTCAGTTCTGACTCATGGTGATCCCATGTGTGTCAGAGTAGAACTGTGCTCAATAGGGTTTGCAAGGTTACTTTCAGAAATAGATCACCAGGCCTGTCTTCCAAGGTGCCTCTGGATAGATTTGAACCACCAACCTTTTGGTTAGTAGTCCAGCGCTTAACTGTTTGCACCACCCCGGGACTCCAAATGCAAGTATGATATATTTAATATAAATTATTAACAAGTAAAATAGTAGGAAGATTGGAATTTAACAAAAACTATTAAGTGAAATAGTAAGAAGATTGGAATTTATACTATTAACAAGCAAAATAGAAGAATGGCATTTTATCTCTTCTACTTTTATCATTTGTCTTTTTTTTTTTTTTCAGGTTTTCCATAGCATCTGTTGGTATAACAAATAAAACTAAAAGGTAGGTCTTATGAAGAATATAAAGAAGAACAAAGAACAATGCATAATCAGTGCCTGAATAAGCAAGTCTTGCCTAAATAGGATTGCCTGCTTAGAGAAAAATACCAACCTACTGAGATGATCACAAGATAGAAAATTAAAATAAATGAAATTTATAAAGAAAACTTTAAAACTATGATAATGTGAGAAGAATCCTCTGTAGAAAATATAGAATTATAGTAAGCATGGTAAAGAGAATACCAACAAAATTAACAAAGTTTACATGTTTATTATCTCACAGTTTCTGTGGGTCAGTACAACCAGTTGTGGCTTAACTGGGTCCTCTGCTTCCGTGTCTTTTACAACGTGGAGCTGCAGTCTCATCTCAAGGCTCTGCTGGGTAAAGACTCACTTCTAAGCTCACTCACATGATTATTGGCAGAATTCTATTCTGTTCCTCATGGGTTGTTAGACTGAGGGCTTCAGTTACTCATGGACTGTTGGAGGCTGTCTCAGTTCTTTCGACATGGGTCCCTCTGTTAGCAGCTCACAACATGATAACTGACTTCCATCAGGTAAGGAAACCAGAGAGCAAGAGAAGGCAAAGAAGATGGAAGCCAGAAACTTTTGTAGCCCAATGTCGGAAATCATATCCCATTACTTTTGTCATATTGTCCAGAAGCAAGTTACTAGGTCCAGCTCACAGTCAACGGGAAGGGATTACACAAGGGCATAAATACAAGGAAACTGGGATTATTGCTAGCCATTTTAGAAATTGCCTACTATAGATATCATATTTGTTTCAGGCTTTTTTTAAATTTTTCCAATACAAAAATTTATACATACATTGTTATGTGACTCTAATTGCTCTCCCCACACTGTGACAGCACATTCCCCCCTTCCATCTCTGACTCCCCATGTCCATTCAACCAGCTCCCAACCCTCTCTGTCTTCCCATCTCACCTCTGGACAGAAGCTGCCCATTTAGTCTCTTGTATCTACTTTAGCTAAGAGGCACACTCCTCACGAGTATCACTTTATGTCCCACAGTCCAGTCTAATCCCTGTCTGAAGAGTTGGCCACGGAAATTGTTTTAGTTCTAGTCTGATAGAGAATCCAGAGGCCATGCTTTCTGGGGTTCCTCCAGTCTCAGTCAGACCATTAAGTCTGGTCTTCTTACTAGAATTTGAGTTCTGCACCCCACCTTTCTCTTGCTCCT
>NW_004444084.1:5030307-5125690 GCF_000243295.1 Trichechus manatus latirostris
CCTTGTGTCTTTGGTGTTCTTCATTCTCCTTTACTCCAGGTGATTGGGACCAATTGATGCATCTTAGATGGCCGCTTGCAAGGTTTTAAGACCCCAGATGCCACTCACCAAAGTAGGATGCAGAACATTTTATTAATAAGCTCTGTTATGACAGTTGATCTAGATGTCCCCTGAAAGCATGGTCCCCAGGCCCCTGCCCCTACTACTCTGTCCCTTAAAGTGTTTTACTGTATTCAGGAAACTTCTTAGCTTTGGTTTAGTCCAGTTGTGCTGACTTCCCCTATAGTGTGTGCTATCCTTCCCTTCACCTAAGATAATTCTTATCTACTATCTAGTTAGTAAATAACCCTCACAGTCCCTCCCCACCCTCATAACCATCAAAGAATGTTTTCTTCTGCGTTTAAACCTTTACTTGAGTTCTTATAATAGTGGTCTTATACAATAATTGTCCTTCTGTGACTGACTAAATTCACTTAGCATGATGACCTCCAGCTTCCTCCATGTTATGTTTCATGGTTTCATCGTTGTTCTTTATTGTTGTGTAGTATTCCATTGTGTGGATATATCATAATTTGTTTATCCATTCATCCGTTGATGGGCACCTAGGTTGTTTCCATCTTTTTGCTATCATGAATAGTGCTGCAATGAAACAGGGGTGTGAATATATCTATTTGTGTGATGGCTCTTATTTCTCTAGGATATATTCCAAGGAGCAGGATAGCTGGATCATATTGTACTTCTATTTCCAGCTTTATAAGGAAGCGTCAAATCGATTTCCAAAGTGGTTGTACCATTCTACATTCCCAACAACAGTGTATAAGTGTTCCAGTCTCTCCACAACATCTCCAGCATTTATTCTTTTGTGTTTTTTGGATTAATGCTAGCCTTGTTGAGGTAAGATGATATTTCATTGTAGTTTTGATCTGCATTTCTCTAATGGCTAACGATCGTGAGCATTTCTTCATGTGTCTGTTAGCTGCCTGAATATATTCTTTGGCGAAGTGCCTGTTCATATCCTTTGCCCATTTTTTAAATAGGTTATTTGTCTTTTTGTTGTTGAGGTTTTGCAGTATCTTGTAGATTTTAGAGATTAGACACTGATTGGATTTGTCGTAGCCAAAAATTTTTTCCCGTCTGCAGGTTGTCTTTTTACTCTTTTGGTGAAGTCTTTTGATGAGCATAAGTGTTTGATTTTTAGAAGCTCCCAGTTATCTATTCTCTCTTCTGGTGCTTGTGCATGTTTCCGTTGTATTTTTTTTTTAAAGAAATAAAATATCACAAACAAAATTGAAGTCATCTATCTTCCCTATTGTTTTGTGTATTTCTATAATGATCTCAAATTCTATAAGGTATAAGTTACTATTATGCTTTCTAAATACATATGTATAAACACTCATAATAAGAAGTTAGAAATAGAAATATCTATAACTTTGTGAGACTTTCTAAAATTAACTGTAAGTCATTAGTAACTTGTAGATCATAATAAAGTTATTTAGAAAATTTCTGAACTTAGACACAGAAACATAGAAGCATGTAAAAAGTAGGTAAAGAATGTTACAATCTTTAAGTTCATTTTGACCTGACATACTGTATTAAAAAAGACGTGGCATAGTTAATCATTGTGAACTAGCATTTAAACATAAATCTAAACAAACTTCTTAATTTCTAACTTTGAAGAGATGAGTCATTTGGCTACTCTCTAACCCTGTAGAAAAGACATAACATATCATACTGGCTCTTGTTTTGTGGAGTCAAGGTAACAAATTCACATATAAATCATAAGTTTCTCCTCACTCATTGAGAGGAGGCAGAGATGGAGCTGAGATTCTATTCACTGCCACTGACCTTGGACTCTGTTTGTTAGGGACCTCCTCAGAGTTCCAGCTGTGATTAAGCCTTCCTCTGGAGACCTCTCCTTAAAGGTAAAGGCTTGAAGTCTAAAGATTTGGACTCTAACCATTGAACTAACATTGTAATTTTAATTGTTAATTTTGATTCTCCAAGTCTAAATGAATGCTGTGAGGTCTTATTTGCATGCCTTGCCATGACTACCTTGCAATAACTTAAACGAATTTATGCATGACAAACCTGAGTATCTCTCTATTAATTTCTAAGATAAAATCCTACACAACACCTATGGAGTCCTTGGGTGGTGCGAATGGTTAATGTGCACAGCTGCTAACCAAAATGTTGGCAATTCTACTCCACTGAGAGTAGAATCCAAAGCAAGGCCTGGTGATCTACTTTAAAAAAAAAACAGCCATTGAAAACCCTATGGAGCATACTTCCACCCTGACACAAGTTGTTCTGCAAACTGGGATATTATGTTTCTCAGAAAACTCTGAGCTCTATCTGGGGTACTTCTTGGCCTAATTCTGAGCAGAAGTGGGATGACTTTCTATTCAAGCTCGGTTAATTTTCTCATTTTTCACATGTCAATCCAGCTTTACTCTCTATTAAAGCTAAGGGGAATTACTTGACAAGAGCCATATGTGACTCGCGTCAGAAGAAACTCAAAGTCATATCCAGCCAATATCTATCAAATGCTCAAATGAGAAAGCAATAGTTACAGAAGATTGCTTGGAAAACATATAGAATGTTCATTATTCCTGATACTTTAATCTGTATTAAACTAGATCAATAAAGTGCCTGAAATTATATCATATTGGTTCCTAGTCTAGATCCTTTCTGTTCAAAGTATGTATGGTCCACAGACAGGAAGCATTGAATTGGTATCACCTGGGAGTTTTTTTAAATAAACGCAGCCTATAATCCAGATCTATTGAAAGGGGATGTATATTTTAACAGGAGTTCCAAGTGATTTGAATGTATATTGAAGATTGAGAAGCAATGTTAATGTTTAGATTTCATCTGCCTTTACTGAAGCAGATGAAACTCATTATTATGTATATACTAAGAATAATGTTCAGGTTACTGCTCATTGCATCAAAGACATATTCTTAATGAGGAAAACCAAAAAAAAAACAAACTCATTGCTGTCGATTCCAACTCATAGCGACCCTATAGGACAGAGTAGAACTGTCTCATAGAGTTTCCAAGCAGCAGCTGGTGGATTCGAACTGCCAACCTTTTAATCAGCAGCCTTAGCTCTTAACCACAACACCCCCAGGGAGCCGCCAGAAAAAACTGGCTGACCTTAGTGTTGGAAATAACTGTACTTCTACTGAATAACTATTTCATTTCAATCTTGGAAACACCGGGAAATATATAATTGGCTAGATTTTTTTTTCCTATCCCTTGACTGCTAATTACCTAAAATGGGACCAGCCGTCAGCTAGTACATAGGCATTTACAGTGGACACTTTGAATTAGTCTCACACCTGGCTCCTTTTTAAGTCCCAATGTTTATTGTTTTCAACATTTTCATGTATTTTAATTCATATTTTCTAGCTGTATTTTAGTTATCGTTTGAGTTATTTTAACTTCTATTTTGAACAAGAGAACTAAGGAGTAGAACACTAGCTGGTATCAAATTATACCAAATATTATAGGGTCCCTGTGAGTCAGAATCGACTCCACTGCAACGCGTTTGGGTTTTTTTTTTTTTTTGGTATTGTAGTAGCGCATTGTTCCGATTGTGCAATACCTTCTACCTTGGTGTCATTCCATAAAATAATGATGCTTAAAGAACATTTCTTCCTGATTGAGTCTGACATTAGAGTTAATATAATGGAAAGTTTGAAAGTTACCTTATACTAAGTATAAATATTTTGAAAAATAAAACACATTTACAGGATGCTAACACTATGCTTAAATAAAATTTCAAGGCCAACATTATGAGATGATGCTCTACATGGCTGCAATTTGTATAATCATGAGGAATGAGTTTGCCTCTTCTTTGCATTATAGCCTAATTTGGCATTTCTAAAATTGCTCCAAGTAGTTTAAATCAAAAAAAAAAACAAAAAAAAAAAAACCAAACTTGTTGCAGCTGAGTTGATTCTGACTCTTAGCAACCCTACAGAATAGAGTAGAACTGCCCCATAAGGTTTCCAAGGAGCAGCTGGTGGATTTGAACTGTCAACACTTTGGTTAGCAGCCTGAGCTCTTAACCACTGTGCCTCCAGGGCTTCCCAAGTAGTTTAGGTCTTGTGAAATGTTATTTTAAATGTTCAGTCCTTCATCGGCCAGAATTGCAATGTATCCCAAAGAGTGTTGTTGTTGTTAGTTGCCATCAGGTCGATTCCAACTGAAGGTGACCTCATGTGTGCAGAGCAGAACTGCTCCACAGGGTTTTCAAGGCTGTGATCTTTCTAAAGCAGATCACCAGGACTGTCTTTCGAGGCATTTCTGAGTAGGTTCAATCTGCCAATTTTTCGACTAGCAGTGAAGTGCTTAACTATTTGCACCACATAGGAATCCTGAAGCCCAAGATTACTGGGCATCAAATCAGTAGATAATGTGAATGAAAACTAGATCTACTACTTATTAGCAAGGTGTCCTTGAGCAAGGTACTTATTTGCCCGAGTTTCCATTTCTGTAAAAGGCAGTAACAATATCTACCTCATATATGTTGAGAAAATTAAAGGAAATAAGCTATTTAAAAGGGCCTAATACAGGCCCTGGTAATAAGCACTAGTGATTCTCACTATTAAATAACTTTGTATTATTTCTTTGGTATATTTAAAAATGACAGAGAGAACATCTAGAAAATGTTCTCTATCAAATCAAAATTTTTTATAGTTGCACAGTAGTCCTTAATTTAACTGATTTCTTAGTGTTGGTATTCAGATTGTTTCTTATTTTCCACTCATAAATAATGCTAACTGTACACATATATTTTTGTGTGCATTGCTTATTATTTCCTTATTCAGAATTCATTTCTGGAAATAAAACCAGTGGATTGAAAGATATGACTATTTTAAGGCTCTTGATATTCTTTATCAAATTGCCCCCCAGAAAATTTTACATTTTTTACTCACAGTATATGTGAGTTCATTTAATCTTAATCCTAAACCAGGATTGGTATAAGGTATAGTTAAATAATAGTGAAATGCATAAAGAATCCTGAAAGATGTCTCAAGCAGATGACAAACTTACCATCCTGTTTGAAGGCTTCTGAGGAATGATAAAGATTGATGGGGGAATAATAATGCTGAGCTGCCCCTCGCCAACTGGGTGAAGAAACACTCATTGTTCCTAATGAAGGACTACTGTATCGTGGTCTGTTCTTTGAACCAAACAAGGCTGCAGATGAACTTTTCTTAATTCTTAGCAAAGTGGCATATGAAGTAGGGAGACTAGGAAGAGCTTCAGAATATTCTGTAAAAGAAAAAAAAAGTGTATTCTGAGAAGATTTTTTTTTTTTTTTTTTAATTTCTCCTGTTGTTTCTTCTAAAAACACTGCTGCAAACTTCTCTGGCGCTGCAACCAAATGCAAACTGCATTGAAAGTGGAAAAATTAAAATGTTATTTTTATTTTTAAAAATGCTTTATGCAAATTCTATTGGTTATAATGTTGTGTTTCTGTAGGAAAGAAAGAAGAAAGGAAAGGAGGGAAGGGTGGAGGGAGAGCGGGAGGAAGGGGAAGGAAGAAAGGAAGGGAGGGAGGAAGGAAGAAAGAGAAAGGCAGAGAAGGGGGCGGGTGGAGAGAGAGAGAGATCCAAAAGCTCAATATCTTTTACTTTCTTTATCAGGAATATTTGAGAATTAACTTTTTTGAATTTACCTTAATATTAAAATATTCATTCACATACCTTAGATGAGTCCATTCTTTATTATTAAAAATAGAAAAAAATTTAAAAACCTGACATTTTCACTTATATTCTATAAATATAGATTGGATCTTCATCATGTAGTAGAAGAAGCGTTTAATGCAGCATATATATTTTGACTAGCCTGTAAGCTAATACCTCATGTTTTTGAAAAGCAGTCAGATTTATTATCACCAAAAAACCTAAACCCATTGCCATTGAGTCAATTCCAAATCATAGCATGGAATCTGAAAAATATGGAAGACATTTGTTTTGTCAATTTTGTTATTACATAATTTATATGACTTGGTAGTATCATGAAATTCTTTGTTTTATCGATTATTGAGAAGTGTCTTTCCCATATTTTACTTTAATTCCTAAGGTTTGGGGCTGGAAAAAGTGTATATAGTCCCTCAAGTGGATTGAACTAACCCTGCTTTATGTCCACTGGGGAGAATTAGTTTAGTATGCAGATAAAATAAAATATAAAGACTATAATACATTCTAAGCAACTAGGAATTGGACTATTTTTCTGTCTAACATCAACTGATCTCGCCCATTGGCTGAATTTGGAAATATTTTAAAGAATCAGACATATTTTATTCTGGGCATCTGATATGATGGAATTCAGACTTAATGATTGCTAACTCAATTTTATATAAAAAAATTATCTTTGGCAGTAAGCTTTCTCATAATTACTCCTACTTAGAGTCATTATACTGCCTCAAGGAGATACTTTGGAATGCAAGAAGCTTTTTTTTTTTTTTTGTCACTTTGGGTGTTAAGCATCAAATTAGGTTTAACATTTTCTGTTCTGTGAAATAGTAAATACGATTTCTCTGAAACTCAAAAAAGTATATTTTCAGATGTTTTCCTCATATAATTAATGTGATATGTGTAATCCAAGCCCATCAGGACTTTTTAAGAGATTCATGTACTTCAATCTTTGCTGCTGAACCACAAGTCTGGTGAAGGTGGATCAATTTTAACTGAAAATAGCTAACCTCTCCTAAGCAACCCGTGTGAGAACAGATTATGGGTAGACATAAAATCTCTTTTAAAACCATGAATTAAATGCAAGTTTGGCACCCTGAGGTGTGAAGTAATAAAAAGAGAATGAGTTTTCCTTTAAGGTAGTTTGTACCTGTAGTCTCTGAACCTATTCATTTCACAGAGCAGTCTGTTGCTTTGTATTTTAACTGCCTGCCATATTGTTGTGTTATTAGGTACCATCTAGTCAGTTCCGACTCATAGCAACCCTATGTACAACAGAACAAAACACTGCATGGTCCTGCACCATCCTCATAATAGTTGACACAGCCACTGTGTCAGTCCATCTCGTTGAGGGTTTTCATCTTTTTCACTGACCCTCTATTGTACTAAGCATCCTTTTCCTTTTCCAGGGACTCCTTTTCCAGGGACTCGTCCCTCCTGATACCATGTCCGAAGTACGTGAGACGAGGTCTCACCATCCTTGCTTCTAAGGAGCATTCTGGCTGTACTTCTTCCAAGGCAGATTTGTTTGTTCTTCTGGCAGTCCATGGTATATTCAATATTCTTCACCAACACCATAATTTTAAGGCATCAATTCTTCTGTGGTCTTCCTTATTCATTGTCCAGCTTTCACATGCATATGAGGTGATTGAAAATACCATGGCTTGGGTCAGGCGCACCTGAGTACTCATAGTGATTTCTTTGCTTTTTAACACTTTAAAGGGGTTTTTTGCTACCTTACTTATTTTTCAAAAAATCCTGTGCTAGCATTAAACATTAAAATGAAATATGGAAACATGATTTGTAATTCTTAAAGCCAGATAAGGATAGTCAGTGGAAACTAGAAGGGTCATAATGAGGCTCCAAAAAGCTAGATTCATCATCATGGTTGCAAATCTTATACATATTCTAACAAAATACACACTGCCCAACTGGTACAGAAGTTGGCTTCTGCTATTCCATGTAAATAGAGATCAGCCAAATGCTAATTTGGCTGTGAGCTCCACACCAGGACTTCATTTGCTATGTAATCAGTTGCATCTGCTGTTGTGAAGATTCCCTTTCCATCAATTAAATCAAACCAAAAGCTATTACTAGAAAGCTGGCAATCTATTCATCCATTCATTTATTCAGTAAGCATGTACTGAGAACTTACTAGTTGCCAAATGCTAAGGATACAAAAGTGAATAAAATACTGTCTCAGCTTTTGAGGAGCTTTTGATCTAGCAGAGAAGAAAGGCATGCCTGCATGCAATTTTAATCCTATGTGATTTAGAAGTAATCTCCAGGAGCTATGGGCTTCCATAGGTGGAGAATCCCCTAATTGAGTCTCGGGTCACCAGAAAAATTCTTTCCAGAAGAAATGATTATTTCTTTTTTGTTGTTGACTTTTTTTTAAATTGTGGTAAGTGTATATATGTAACAAAATATTTGCCATTTCAATACTTTTTACATATTCAATTCAGTGACATTAACTACATTCATCATGTTGTGCAACCATCACCACTTCCATTTCTAAATTTTTCCATCACTCTTAGCAGAAGTTCAGTGCCTCTGAGGAATGGCTCCCACCTTCCCCCTCCCTAACACTCCTAACATCCCTCTTAACCACTAATAAACTTTGGTCTCTATAAATGGGGTAGTCACTGTTTAGAAAGCAGTGACTTTCTGTTTATGGTGATGGAAAATTTGGCAACGATTATTGGTAGTTGCACAACATGATTAATGTAACTGATATCACTAAATTGTGCATGTGAGGCAGAAAAGAAAACTTCGGTGTCCATACATTTGCCTATTCTACAACAGTCAAGAAATCAAATGACGTTTTGCATTAGGCAAATCTGATATAAAAGAACTCTTTGAAGTGTTAAAAACCAAGGTGTCACTTTGATAACTAACGTGCACCTGACCTAAGCCATAATCTTTTCAATAGCCTCATATAAATGTGAAAACTTGACAATGAAAAAGGAAGATCAAAGAAGAATTGATACATTCTGAGGCATTGACAAAGAATATTTAATATACCATGAACTGCCAGAAGAATGAACAAACCAGTCTTGAAGGAAGTACTGACAGAATGCTCTTTAGAAGCGAGGATGGTGAGACTTTTTCTTGCTTACTTTGGACACATTGTTTAGGAAAGAACAATTGCTAGAAAAGGACATCATGTTTGGTAAAGTAGAGGTCAGTGAAAAAGATGGAAACATCAATGAGATGGATTGACACAGAAACTGCAATAATGGGCTCAAACATACCAATAGTTTTGAGGATGGCAGGAGACCAGGCAACATTTCACTCTGTTATACATAAGGTTGCCATGAGTTGGAGCTGACTTGATGGTAACTAACAAGAACAGAGAGTCTGGAATATTTCCATTACATTTGACTTATAGACCCCAGCCTTAAACTGTGGCCTCCCTCAGTTATGGTCTGAGTGCAACTAACTATCAATTCAGTGAGGTCTCTCCCTCTCTCAGACATATTTTTAAGGCTCGTAACTGATGGCTTCTTAGCTGCCCAGCCCCTTTCTCTGATATCTCTAGCTTCACCACTCCTCAAACCTTAGTTTTGAAGAACCTCAGCTCTGGAAAATAGATACATTAGTAAAAATATATGGGAAAGTGATGTTTTCATTTATACAACTTTGTTTAACTCCCAACTTTGGGAGACTGAATCGATTTAACAAATACAGGGCTCTGTTGAGGCTGAAAAATAACTATGTCCCCTTCCTTATCTTAAACTATTTGCGTTTCTGTCAATTCCATCTCTTTCTCTCTAGGATCTCTAGGCTCTCAACCCCTTCAAGACTTACAATCCACTGATCCTACTACCTTCCACTGTCCTGGAACCCACCACTATTTTCCTCAATTCTCTCCTCACACACATTAGAGTCCATCATCCATTACTTTACTCATTCTCTTCAATTCACTTTCAGCCACACTGCCCCCTCCCTCTATTGTTTTCATAGGCTAAAACATCTATCTAGTTTAAATCCAACTATCAACTTACTCTGCTCCTGGATGACCCTGGAGATAAATATAAAATTATGTTTAAAGGTCTCATTTCATGATAATTAATCTCCAGTGGGACTCTAGAGCTTCTTGGCTATACTACCACATTTCCCTCCTACCCTCCTGGATAAATATTTTACATTTTATTCTGTCTCCTCAAGTCCCATAGCTAATCCACCTTCCTGATGGTGACACTTCCTCTTTCATTGAGAAAATAGAAGCAATTAGAAGAGTTTTCCACATGCTCCCTCCACCTGCATCTACATCCAAACACTCTGCTTTCCTTTCATTATACTATGAATTGCTTATTAAAAGTCACCTATTGAAAATCAGCCCCTCTACTTGTGCATATTGAACCCCATTCCATCCCATCTTGAGTTGTTAAGGATATCCATCCAGCAAATTCCTTCTTTCTTTAAACATCAATTTTTATCTCTTTGTTAGATCAATCCCTTAACTATAAAAGCATTTCTTTAACCTTAAAAACAAAGAAACAAACAAAAACTATGCTCACTTTGCCATTCCTTTCATCTAATTATCTTTATAGCAAAAACTCTTTAAAAAGAACAATCTGTGGTCACTTTATTCAATTCTTCTCATTTTCTGTTAAACCTATCTCAGGTAATCTTGTTTATATCACTCCACTATAACACCTCTTTTAAAAGTGAAAAATGACCAAACACACACCCACTGCCGTCGAGTCAATTCCAACTCACAGCGACCCTATGGGACACAGTAGAACTGCCCCATAGGGTTTCCAAGGCTGTAAATCTTTACAGAAGGAGACCGCCACATCTTTCTCCCACAGAGCAGCTGGTGGGTTCGAATCACTGATCTTTTGGTTAGTAGCCAAGTGCTTTAACCACTGCACCACCAGGGCTCCTTCAAAAATGACCAGGTCATTGCTAAATCTAATTATCAATTTTCACCATACTAGACATATTAACAGCGCTCAACTCACTTAACCATTCTTTTCTCCTTGAAATATTTTCTTAACATAGTTCCAGGACACTACATGGTTTTATTTCTACATCACTGGCCATTCCTTGGAGCCCTGGTGGCAGAGTAGTTAAAAGCTATGGCTACCTACCAAAAGGATGACAGTTTGAATCCACCAGCTGCTCCTATGATCTACTAGGCCGGAGATGACAAACTGAAGAGGAATGGTGTCACATTCATTGTCAAAAAGAGCATTTCAAGATCTATCCTGAAGTACAATGCTGTCAGTGATAGGATAATATCCATACACTTACAAGGAAGACCAGTTAATATGACTATTATTTGAATTTACACACCAACCACTAATGCTAAAGATGAAGAAATTGACGATTTTTTACCTCCTTCTGCATTCTGAAACTGATCCAACATGCAATCAAGAGGCATTGTTAATTATTGGTGACTGGAATGCGAAAGTTGGAAACAAAGAAGGATAGGTAGTTGAAAAATATGGCCTTGGTAATAGAAATGATGCCAGAGATAGCATGGCAGAATTTTCCCAGACCAATGACTAATTATTGCAAATACCTTTTTTCAACAATATGAACGGCGATTATACACGTGGACTTGCCAAATGGAATACACAGGACTACAGGAATACATAAATTGAGCACATCTGTGGAAAGAGATAATGGAGAAGGTCAGTCTCATTAGAACAAGGTCAGGAACAGCTGTGGAACAGACCATCAATTGCTTGTATACAAGTTCAAGTTGAAGCTGAAGAAAATTCAAAGAAGTCCATGAGAGCCAAAGTATGACCATGAGTATATCACAAGTGAGTTTAAAGACCATCTCAAGAATAGATTTGAATCATTGAGCAGCAATGACTGAAGACCAGACAAGTTGTGGAATGACACCAAGGACATACATGAAGAAAGCCAAAGGTCATTATAAAGGTAAGAAAGAAAGAAAAGACCAAAATGGAATGTGCAAAGACCTGGAGTTAGAACACCAAAAGGGAAGAACACGCTCAGCATTTCTCAAGCTGAAAGAATTGAAGAAAAAATTCAAGCCCCGAGTTGCAATACTGAAGGATTCTATGGGCAAAATATTGGAGCATCAAAATAAAATGGAAGGAATATAGAGTCACTGTACCAAAAAGAATTGTTCGACATTCAACCATTTCAGCAGGTAGCATATGATCGAGAACTGATAGTAATGAAGGAAGAAATCTGAGCCACAATGAAGGCACTGGCGAAAAACAAGGCTCAGGAATTGATAGAATACCCACTGAGATGTTTCAACAAATGGATTCAATGCTCACTTATCTGTGCCAAGACATTTGGATGACAGCTACCTAACCAACTTACTTGAAGGGATCCATATTTGTGCTCTTTCCAAAGAAAGGTGATCCAACAAAACGTGGAAATTATCTAACAATATCATTAATATCACACACAAGTAAAATTTTGCTGAAGATCATTAAAAAATGGTTGCAGTAGTACATGGACAGGGAACTGCCAAAAATACAAACTGGGTTCAGGAGAGGACATGGAATGAAGGATATCATTACTGACTTCAGTCGAATCTTGGCTAAAAGCAGGGAATACCTGAAAGACGTTTACCTGTGTTTTATTGACCATGCAAAGGCATTTGACTGTTTGGATCATAACAAATTATGGATAACACTGTGAAGAATGGGAATTCCAGAACACTTAAATGTGTCCATGAGGAACCTGTACACAGACCAAGAGGCAGTCGTTCGAACAGAACAAGAGGACACTGGATCAGGAAAGGTATGTGTCAGGCTTGTATCCTTTCACCATCCTACTCCATCTATATGCTGAACAAATAATCTGAGAAGCCTGACTATATGAAGAAGAATGCAGTATCAGGGTTGGAAGAAGACTCATTAACAACCTGTGATATGCAGATGACACAATCCTGCTTGTCTGAAATCAAAGAGGACTTGAAGCACTTACTGATGGATTACATCTCAACATAAAGAAAACAAAAATCCTCACAACTGGACCGATAAGCAACATCATGATAAACATAGAAAATATTGATGCTGTCAAGGATTTCATTTTACTTGGATCCACAATCAACACCCATGGAAGCAGTAGTCAAGAAGTCACATGACCGATTGCATTGGGCAAATCTGCTGCAAAAGACCTCTTTAAAGTGTTAAAAAACAAAAATGTCACTTTAAGGACTAAGGTATGTCTGACTTAAGACACAGTCTTTTCAAACACCTCATACGCATGTGAAAGCTGGACAATGAATAAGGAAGACCAAAAAAGAATTGATGCCCTTGAATTATGGTTTTGGTGAAGAATACTAAATACACTATGGACTGCCAGAAGAATGAACAAATCTGTCTTGGAAGAAGTACAGACAGAATGCTCCTGAGAAGTGAGGATGGCAAGACTTCATCTCATGTACTTTGAACTTGTTATCAGGAGGGACAAGTCCCCGGAGAAGGACATCATGCTTGGTAAAGTAGAGGGTCACTGAAAAGAGGAAGTCCCTTAACGAGATGGGCTGACACACTGGCTGCAACAGTTGGCTCAAACATAGCAATGCCTGTGAGGATAGCGCAGGACTGGGCAGTGTTTTCTTCTGTTCTAATAGGGTTACTGTCTTAGGCTGGGTTCTCTAGAGAAGCAAAACCAGTAAAGTGTACAAATATAAATAGAGAGAGATTCATATCAAGGAAATGGCTCACACGGTTGCAGAGGCTGGAATGTCCCAAGTCCATGGGTCAGGATAGAGGCTTTTCCTCAGTCACGTAGCCGCAGGAGCTGGCGAACCCAAGATCAGCAGGTCAAAGAGCAGGGCTCTTGCTCATAGGTTGCAAAGATCAATGAATCCCAAGATCAGCAGGCAAGATCTCAGGTAAGCTGCTAGCTCAAGTCCCAAGAACCAGAGGTCAGAAGAACAGAAGCCAGCTTCAGGATCCAGCATGAGCAAAAAGCCCTCAAGCCTTGCCAGAATGTCTGCTTACATTCAATGCAGGCCACATGCCCATGGAAACTCCCTTTCAAATGACTGGCTACTCACAGCAGATCCTATCACGGGGGTGATCACCTACCAAATCTCAACAGGGAAGTGATCTCAACATTATATGACTGCCAAAACACTGAGAATCATGGCCCAGCCAAGCTGACACACAATCTTAACCATCACAGTTACTATGCATTGGAACCAACTTGACAGCACCTAACAACATAGTGTATCAACTCCTACATTTGTGTCTCTAGGTCAGGCTTATACAATCAATGCCTACTTGACATTTCCACTTGAATGACTAATAGGCATCTCTTACTTACAAGTTCCAAACTCAGTCCAATCTTAGTCATCACCATATTAGTAAATGGAAACTATATCTTCCTTGTTTACTTAGGACAAAAGCCTGGGAGTCATACTTTGCTTTTCTCTCACATGCCTAATTTTATCCATCAGAAAATTCTGTTGGCTGTACCTTAAAAATGCACCCAGAACTTGGAAGCTTCTCATCCCCATACTACTCTAGTCAAACGTTCTATTATCTTTTGTGTGTGTTATTGCCATAACCTCTGCTCTCATCATTTCACCACTCTATTTCAATAAGATAGTAATACTGTTTCTTTTAAAACATAGCTCATGTCATGTTACGTCTCTGCTCAAAACCATATATTTGTTTGTCATCTCATTGCGAGCAAAATTCAACTTCCTAATAACTGCCTAGAAGGCTCTACATGGCCACTTTAATGTGATAATAGAAAGGTGGGAGAATTATCATTATTTTCTTTTATTCTATAATTCAACAAGCATTTAATGAATGCCCTCCATGTAGCAGGCACTCAGGTAAAAGATCAAAAGGTTCAGGCTCTTCTCTCAAGGAGCTCACAGTCTAGTAAGGAAGTTCAATATAAGATAATCAGTGTAGTAAGAGTGTATGTACAGATGGAGTGAGAGGCATGGAGAAGAAGTGATGGATTCCAGTGGTTAAATGGTAGTTGAGGGTAGGGACACAAAATGTTTCACCAAGAAAAAGGTATGAGCTGCATCTTTAAGAAGAAGAACAAGTTTAGTGGGCACACATAGAGTGGGGAAAGGCATTTTAGGGATACAAAATAATATATGTGGGTGTTGCTACAGAGGTATGGTAAGCTCTGTCATGTATTATTTTATTAATAACCTATTTATTGGGAGGCTACTACATACAGGGTAATCATATTTTCTAGTTTGCCTAAGACAGTGACAGTGCATTCATTTGGATAATATACTATAAAGTTACTTTAATTCTGTTCCTGGTACTGCTTCTTGGTCCCAGGGAGAGAACAGTGAGTAAAACACGCATCATACTAGCTTTAATGGAACTTATTTACTAGTGGAAGTCAGACAATTAAAAAAAAGTTTAAGGTAATGTCTGATAGAATTAAAGACTATGATAAAAATAAAATAGTATGATATTATCCAAAATGACTGGAGGGGAGGGTTACTTTATGTGGGGATGATCATTAAGGGGTTGTTAGAGATGAATGATTAACAGAATATCATGATGAAATGTTCTAACAGGCTGAGAGATGCTACACTGGGAATAAATTTGGTGTGGCCATGGAATAGAAAGCCAGCCAGTGTGAGTAAAGCATTGTGAAGCTGGGAGACACTGGAAGGCAGTCTGGACAATTAAGCAGAGATCAGATCATATAGGGTCCAGTAGCCCTTAGTAAGAATTTACGATTTTCTGTGTGATAGAAAGCCATCGTATAAAAGAGGTTTGATTCACAATTTAACAGTTCTATCAGCTATTTGTGAAAGGTGCAAGGGGGAAATAGGGAAAAATGTGAGGAGGATATTGTAGTAGTCTAGGCAAGAGAAAATAAATAAATTAGTTCAGGATTGGATGAAAATCATCATAAAAGTGAAGAAAAGGCAGAAACCAAGGATGATTCCTAGATTTTTTATTTTTTTTTATTTTTTTTATTGAGCAGCTGGTATTTTTTCCTGAGATATTGAAGACTGGGGAAGAAAGTTTGAATCCATATAGCTTGTATGTAGTACACTAGGCAAGGAAGTGGGAGAGGACAGAGAAGACTGTAGGTACACATAGTGTGGAAAAGGTATCATTGCACATTTACTTCTTGACACAATCTATGATTTCCTTAAACCTCGGCTCCCTCTTAGATGACTTTCGCCTTTACTCTGGTCTCTGTTACTTGGATTCAGCTCTAAGTCTCTGATATTTCAATATTTTCCTCCGCTCTAACTCCTAGTTCTAGTAAACAATTCTTTACCTACGCTCCTTTCGTGGTTCTGCCTCTCAGCTCCTGAAAAGATCCTGGCCTCTATAGCTGAAAGGCATCTTCTGGGATAAATTATTTGGTAGATTTTATTTGGAATTCAAAATCTGTTGTGTCATCACTCCAAAGCCTGTCACTTTAAGAAATATAAGGGTAGCTTGGCCCTAAATTCTAGGCACGGGCCTTCAAAGAGGCTCAGTGAAATAGAAGTGCTGAGCAATACTCTGATAAATTGAATTTTCTTACTAGATTTCCTCTACACAAAACTCTTTGCTTCTTTTCAGTAACCTTAAAATCATCTTCTCCCCAAAGCTCCCCTTCCTCTTTCAGCATGCATTCAAATTTTCAATAAATCTTTATTGAGTTCCTACTATGTGTTAGGAACTGGGAAGATAGCTATGAATAAAACAAACATGGTTGCTGCCTTCATGGAATTTACAACCCAGCAGTATTGGTAGAGGATTGCCAATTTGTAGAATACTAGCAGAGAAACATTAAAAAAATAAAATTATTCTAAAAATACATAAAACTAAAACCTATCATAGAATAGTATAAAGAAAAATGGGGGGAGGGGAAGCAGGCTGCCTGGAGGGAAAACTTGTCTGTGTCTGATATTTTTACAGTACTATCATCACAGCTCGGTTCTGGTATGCTCTCTCTGCTGTACACGTCTTCCATCTATGCGTTCATTTTATTGATTTTGCTTTTTTGGCGACAGCAGCTCTGCCAGTAAACCTGTTTGCAACATAGGCTCTAGAGTTAGATGACCTGGATTAAATCAGCATTCTACTTCATAGTAGATCTGTGGTATTGGGCAAGATATGAGTACCTTTGTGCCTCAGTTTCCTTGTCTTTAATATGAAGATAACAATAGTACCTGCCTCATGTTTGTTGTTGTTAGGTGCCCTGAGTCAGTTCTGACTCAAAGCAATTCCAAGTAGAACAGAACAAAAATGTTATCTGGTCCTGCACCATCCTCACAACCGTTGCTATGCTTGAGCCTCACAGGGTTGTTGTAAGGATCACATAAATTAATATATGTAAAGCACTCAGTCCTGTGCTTGGCACGTAGTAAAAACTCAATACATGTTGCCTATATTATTATTTACTATCACTTGTACCACTTTCTTATTATTATTCTGTACCATTATCTGGTGGACAAAAGTGAATGCTGGGCTTAGTCCTTCAAGTTTGATTGAACACAGAATAAGAATATAAACACCAAATTTTAACGTTCATCTTACCCTGAGGAACTAAAAGTATGGAAAATGGAAGGGGAATAGTTACTTTTTTTTTCTTAACAGGCATGTATATTCCTGTGAGGACATTCTTAAGAAAAGAAAAAAATGTTGGTCACTGATGAAATCCATTGTTGTTGTTAGTTGCTGTCAAGCCGATTCCGACTCCTGGCGACCCTGTGTGTGCAGAGTAGAACTGCTCCCTAGGGTTTTTAAGGCTGTGACTTTTTGGAAGCTGATCACCGGGCCTGTTTTCCTAGGTGTCTCTGAGTGGGTTCAAACTGCCAACCATCTGCACCATGTAGGAACTCTAGAGAAAACTCAATGTAAATAATATTAATGAAATAATGCCATAGAATATGTAGAACTGAAATATTCCATGGCATTATTTTGAACATATATCAAAACAGTGTCAAAATTTCAATATGATAAAA
Source organism: Trichechus manatus latirostris (assembly GCF_000243295.1). Classification (NCBI taxonomy): domain Eukaryota; kingdom Metazoa; phylum Chordata; class Mammalia; order Sirenia; family Trichechidae; genus Trichechus; species Trichechus manatus. The sequence goes on from NW_004444084.1 coordinate 5,047,921, forward strand.
GATATATTTTAAAATATTTAATCCATACCATATTTGAAATATTCCTGATAAAAATTAAACCTCAGAATTCTATTTCTATCCTTAAGTGTGAGGAAAAAAAAAAGGTCTACAAGGAACTTCACAGCTCTTAAAATATTGATAATAAAAAATTAGAACACCACAATTAGATTCTGTATTTGAATCCTTCCTGCTAATCGACCCCCAAAATGCTGTTAATTTTTATAGTTATTGAAGGGTAAACAACACCAAAGATTCATAAAATGACAGGTCTTCGTATAAATTCATTTATTCTCTGTAGTTCTAGTTTGATGTAAAATATTTAAGATCTTATACAAAAATAAATATAAAAAATACAGCACTAAATAATATGTGATGCTGTAAAGAATATTAATGCTTAATCACTGACTCATAAGTCAAGGGGATGAGAAGTGGCACCATGTATTGATGACACAATGTACAGATAAAGCAGAAGTCATGCAATAGCCAGCCCACAGTGTGACTCAATTTGGCATCAAAGTCAGCATAAAGAAATTTTTATATCTGACCTTTTGCAGGGTAATTGCTAAGGCTGTCCTCTCTTTGATGAGAATTAATGTTAACTGTGCAAATTTAGTCTGCTACTGTTTTATGAAGCTTGCAAGGATGGATGTAACACCTCAGCGAAGCTGGCCGTGTGCAGCATATTTAGAAATAGTTAATAATTTATAAATAATGTGCATCATTTCAACTTGGTTGTCTGCCTCTATGGCAGAGGAGAGTTTGTAATAGCCCGAGGCAGAGGTACTCTGTATCTCAACTCAGCACTTTTTTCAAGAAATGTATTATGTGTGAACTTTACAGTGTTTTAGCTGCAAAAGGGGGAAAATGTGTGCAGTGGATGAAAACAACCATTTTCAAAGCACCAAAGTCAGGCATCAAAACTGTAATACTGCCTACATGTAAGCAAAAAATTTAACAGCACTGCATTTCTAGTGTTTTTTGCATAAGATGGAAAAATAGGCATACTTACAGGTTAAAAGAGACATCATTCTAAATTACTGCTACCGCTTCTTTTTAGGTACACTGCTCATATTTGAAGTCATTAAGATTTAACATTTGGAGAATTTTATCTTCTTTTCTAAATAATAAATGCTTAGTTGTATTCATAGATAGATCATGCAAGTGTATAGGCTTTTATTGAAAAAAAATTCCTATAATTTTCTGTATTTTTTCACTACTTCAAAGTTTTTAAAAATCGGTAACATTTAGATATTTCTTAAAATTACCGAAGTATTATATATGATTGTATTAAATTGACATTTCCTTCATAATACAAATATTGTTTTCTCATCACTAAGGAAATTAATAAGGGCAGGAGCTAGTTGTGAAACAGTACCAAGTTAATTCAGCGATTAAAGAATTCCCTCTTGTTACAGATGATTAAAGGTTTCAGTGAAGTTTTAACTCTGTGATGACTGTATTAGTTTTTTACGTTTCTATTCTCTGTATGCTTAAGAAAGATCACATAGCATTTGATAATAAATCAAATAAAGCTGATATTGTGCAGCAATGAATGCTGCAATTAAAAAATAATTAACCAAAATACATTTTCTACCAATTTTAGAAACTATTCTATGGGCAAGTTTTGCTTTCATTATATGCAATGATTAAAAAAAAAAAAAGGTGTACTCCGTTATGTCCAATGTTTCCTCTGGTGCAGTATAGATCCTAGAATCTGTAAAATGAGAGTGTACCAGTCAATCATGGATTTAGGAATGAAATTCAAGATAGTCATTTGCATTAATGGAATTCGATAGGCAAGAATAATTTCATGAACTGTGTGTGCTACAAATACATACATAATGTAATACGAGATTTAACATTTATTTACGCACCAATTGATTCTACGTTACGTATTCCAAATTGAAAGGTAACTGTAGGAATTAAAAAAAAACAATGAGATGTACAATCTTTGACTTCAAAGAGCTCTTTATAAACTGAGAGAAAAAAATGGAAACTTCAGGGAAATGATTTTGTCATCATGGAATTTGAAAAAAAAGAAAAAACAAAAAACAACTCAAGATCAGAGTTGCTCACATAAAAATACAGTCCAGGGTGGATTTAGAAAAATGGTCTTCAGAGGGCTAAGTTCTTTTCAAATTCCTGGGGATGTGTGGGAATTGATTTTTACACTTCCACAGGGCTAGAAATCATGCAGCTGCATTAAGAAAATAACGATTTTTCTCAAGCCTGGTGGAATCCTCATTCCATATGAGTGCTACCTTTGGTAAATGCGAATCTCTGGAAGAAAGCTGGTGGGGACCAAGGGAGTTTTACCTTCCCACGTGGGTGGGAAGAAGCTGCAATGGCTACTGCTTTTTATAGCTGCTCTGAGCAAATGCATTTCTTTACATTTTACTATTAAAGAAAACCTCATGTTCGTATTCTTTAGTTGATTGTTAATATTTTTCCAGTGATCATAGTCATAGTCTCATTGCAATGCCCAAATCACAAACCACAGTCTCAAGAGGGAAAGAAACACTGGTGTATAATAAAATTACTTTTCAACCTAACATTCGGGAGAATCCAGGAAGAAGCAGTTGATCCCAATAGAAAAGTGCTGTTGGTATAAGGGATGGAATTTGAATTGCGCATTGGTCATATCTCACAAATGGAAACTAACATACTAAACATGTGTTTATGCTCCACAACTAACACAGCCTCCACCAAACTGAGTCCAGCACTACTAGATGGTACTTGGCTACCACCACTGACTGCTCTGACAGGGATCACAATAGAGGGTACCGGACAGAGCTAGAGAAAAATGTAGAACAAAACTCTAACTCACAAAAAAAGACCAGACTTACTGGCCTGACAGAGATGAAAGAAACCCTGAGAGTATGGCCCCCGGACACCCTTTTAGCTCAGTAATGAAGTCACTCCTGAGGTTCACCCTTCATCCAAAGATTAGACAGGCCCATAAAACAAAACAATACTAAAGGGGCACATCATCCCAGGGTCAAGGACTAGAAGGCAGGAGGGGACAGGAAAGCTGATGATTGGGCACCCAAGGTTGAGAAAGGAGAGTGTTGACATGTCATGGGGTTGGCAACCAATGTTACAAAACAGTATGTATACTAATTGTCTAATGAAAAGCTAGTTTGTTCTGTAAACCTTCATCTAAAGTACAATAAAAAAACTAAAAAGAAAATGTGTTTACGCTTTTAATTTGCTACTTAGAACATGAAAAAATTGCCTTGGTATCCATTCAAGAAGAGTTAGTTATTGAAGACCCCAAAGGGCCTCATTAGAAGGCAATTTTTTTTAAAGGCATTCCCACTACTTTGATGCTTGGAACATAGGCTAGTGGGGCATATACCAGAGTAAATCAGAAGCTGAAACCAACAGTAATTTCTTCAAAGTAAAGATCTCAAAAGAAAATTATTCAACAACACTTTAGTTAAGTTAGGTGACTTCTCATTTAACAGATGGAATACCTGCAAATCAATTTAAATTCAGTGATCTGCCGTGGTTATGGCGTTTTAGCCTAAACTGACAGCTCATTTAATCCAGTTATTTAGTTAAATTAATAATAAAACAAAAGCATTAACAGACTAACATGTTGCAGTCTGATTCATTTTGCCACTCTCAAGATCAGTGCCTCCATGTCTGCCTCATCTATGGCACTTACTCAACATCTAACCAAATCCTATTCCTAGAAAACACCTCCCAATGTGGAAATGCTATTTCTCTGATGTCTATAGATCACAAACTCTACTGCTGTAATATGGCAACTTTCCAAGTCAAAAGTCTTACATTTAAATTAAGTTCCAAAGGACTAGATACGTTTGTGAATGTGGTGAGAGTGTTTACTTCAGCTGCTATTTATTCTTATTTTACTACTCTTGGAGCCCTGGTGGCACAGTGGTTAAGAGCTTGGCTGCTAACCAAAAAGGTCAGTGGTTCGAACCCACCAGGCGCTCCTTGGAAACCCTACGGGGCAGTTCTACTCTGTCCTGTTGGGTCACTAAAAGTCGGAATGGACTCGATGGCAACGGGTTTTACTACTTTCAGGGTCAGTTGCCTTTCTCTTATTCCCTTAGGGAATAAGTATCGGGTTTCAGATTAAAATGGAATGGTGGTACCTGTTTCCTGTGAATTCTAACTTTAAATGCCCTGTTCATAAAAGAATATATGCTCACTGTAGAATCAAAATCGTATCTAATGTTGCTATCCAGAAGTTTGTTTGAAAAAACAAACTCCAACGTGTCTCACTGAGGTAGGCAATTTTCCTTTTATTTATTTTAAAGAAACTGGGATCATTTTGTACAAGTAATTTTATAACTTTTAGTTAATATTATAAATTTTCCTTACTTATTCCTGTTATAAATGTTCCTCAAAAGCATTTTATTGATTACATAATATTCTGACTATGTGTTTGGTTATTATTTCTTTAACCATGTCCCTATGATTACATGGATTTTCTGTCATATACAATTTGCAGGAATACTGTTGTAAATAAATCTTTGTCTGTGGGACTAGTAATTTCCTCAGGAGAACATCATAGAAGAGGAATTCTCTGAATATGAAAATAGCTCTTACTAAAATTTTTCTAGGAATTTTGACTTATTTATACTTCTGCTAGCATCATTCAAAAGTAGTATTTTTGTATTTTTCATTACAATATTTTGTGTACCATTTTATTATATGACTGCTAACATTAATTATCTTGAAATTGTTACAAATAATGATAGCAAAACTTATATTTAAACATTGCTTGGATTTGTATTTTGATTATTAGTAATATATTTCATTTTCACATATACATATATTTTCTTACTGAATTACATATTCAAATAGTTTTCCTTTTTTTTCTGTAGACTTGCTGGTTTATTTTTCTTTATTTGTAACAGCTCTTTATACATTGATATCATTAACTATTTACTACAGTATTTGGCTTTTAATGTTAAAATGATGTGCTACAGAAAGATTTACATTTTGATGCAGTAAAATTTATTGATCATTTCCTTTGTGATTTCCATATATATATATAAACCAAAACTAAACCTATTGCTGTTGAGTCAATGTATATGTCTATATATATATATTTTTTCTTTTGAATTTCCTTGTGACCAGTTTAAGAATCTATATTTAGAGATATCAGTCAGATTGACTCCTAAAAGCAATACATATATTTACCTTCTTCTGTTACTTTTAAACCCTAATTTAGATGGATGTTTATATTAGCTTCAGATGATACAAGTTTTATTTATTATTTTTGTATTTTCAGAAGAAGGGGGCAAAATTTTTTTAAGCAAATATTGTTGTGAAAGTTAAATAATTTCTAGAATATCTAAGAGGTGAAATCAATTTCTTTATTCTTATATCAGAAACGACATTGTTGGAGGTTAAAAGGATTTATTTGCATGGGAGGTAGAAAAGGTCAGAGAATATATAATCCAAACTGATAAAGAATGAATTTAACCCAAACCCACAGGCCAAAAATTGCTATTTAAATTGCATTCTCTAGAAAGAATCTCTCAAGACTGGTATGGCTCCGAGTGATTCTACAGTAAAGGCAATCTGCTTTACAAAAAATGCTTGAAAATTTGTGTTATTAGTAACATCTCATAGGCTGCCAAAATATTTCTTTTTTTAAAAATTTCCTTTGAGATTATCATAAAGTTCATTTAATAGCTTAGTGCTGAACACAGTTTATTGTGGCTACAACTTTTAATTTCATGACAATGCAAAAAAATTGACTTTTTTTAGGTGATATTTTTCTTTTTTTAAAATGACAGTTGGTCAGTGGCTAAAGCTCAATGACATTTATCAGCTACCTAATTAAAATGTAGACACTTTTATAATAATTGCAAATGTGACCTTCATTTGTGTATTTTTGCTAGCTAGCATGTTTAGCCAAATGTCACAAAGAACCCTAATCCAGTCTTTCCCATAATGTTTAATTATATCATATTGAAAGTGTTCATTCTTTGGTTACCATGGTTTGTGAAAACACACTGCTTCCCTGGAGAGTGGGGAGCTGTAGTCCCAGTACGCTAATGAGCAGTGAGGGCAAGGCCGTGTCTACAAGCTGCCAAAACAACTAGCTAAAAAGTGAAAATTCATTCAATTAACAAGTTGGTTTGCCTTCATGATGCCAAACAATAGCTCTGAGTTTTCTTTTCTCTGTACAGATTGGGGATTCATAGACATAGACTAGATTATTTTGACTTTCAGTAAAAATACCTCAGGTCTCTATCCTCACCTTCAAGCCTGTATATCCAATTGCCTAGGTAACATCTCCTCCTGGATGTTCCACAGGTATTTGAACTTTAACCCAGCCTCCATACTTCCAAGTTTCACACACTCTACCTTCTCCATACCCATAGGCACTACAGTCGTTAACTCTGTTTTTCTAAAATCTCCCCAGACCCTTTCTGTCCGCGTTCCACAATTCCACGAAAGTAATGTTTTTAACATGAAAATGTGATCGTGATCCATGCCTGCTCAAAATACTTCAATCATTCCTTTAAACCTTCAAGTCAAAGCAAGACAAGAGACAAAGATCTATTTTTTCAAATTCGTATCTTCCATCTCCTGTCTCCCTTCTTCTTTCAAATTTTAGTCTTTCAATAGAGTTATCTATGGTTTGTCAAATGAATCAGGCCACGTTTCCTTTCTAGCCTTTGCACATGCTATTTCCCTAAACCCCAAAACCAAATCCATTGCCTTTGAGTCGACTCCAACTCATAGCAACCCTATAGAACAGAGTAGAACTGCCCTATAGGGTTTCCAGAGAGCAGCTAGTGGTTTCAAACTGCTGACCTTTTGGTTAGTGGCTGAACACTTAACCACTGCACCACCAGGGCTCCTCTATTTTCCTAGTTATGTGTTAATAATGAAGCAGTGGATATTTTACAAAAATATAACTTTGCAGACCAGACTTACTGGATAAGTCGAGACTAGAGAATCCCCGAAGACTATTGCCCTGAGATGCCCTTTAAACTTGGAACTGAAGTCACTTCTGGAGGTCATCTTTCAGCCAAAGAATAGATTGGTTCATAAAATAAACAATACCACCTATGAGTACTGTGCGCTGTTAACTAATCATCTACAGGAGACCAAATGGTCAATATTTATCCTAAAGCAAAGATGAGAAGGTAAGGGGGGGACAGAAGAACTAGATTAATGGAAACAGAACAACCAGAATGGAAATAATGAGAATGCCAACACAATGTGAAGAATGTAACCAACGTCACTGAACAATACATATGGATCAACTCAATGGCAAAGGGTTTGGTTTGGTTTAATTTGCTGTGTAAATCTCCACCAAAAAAAATAAATAATAAAGAAAAGAAATAAAGATTAAGATATCATTTTAAATATATATATATATATATATAACTTTGGGGATGTTTCACTTATACATAACTATTGGGACAGCACTCCCCACACAGCTCTCTCCTCCTCCTCCATGCCTTGGTCCTGCAACATCCTCTTACAGGAAGATGACAAAGTTTGTATTGGGTGTTCTGCCTTGACTGGTGATATCACTCTATTACAGGCTTGATGAGTACTTCTTTGTTCTGCTTATGTGTGTGTATTACATGGCACCTGGCCAACCCCACTGTTCCCGGTGGGGAGGGAATAGAGTCCTTCACCTACAGTATAAGAGGGGTGTGTGCAGCCCAGCATCTGGCAGCAGCTCCAGTGAGGCACCAGCTGGCTGTGAGGGACCTATGCCACTGTTAAAGCTGATCGCACTCTGCTTCTCTTCCCTGCAAGAAAATGTTATCCAGTGCATATGCATGAATCATGTTTTTATTGGTGACCTCGACACCTGCTGGACGACAACAAATCAGTTATTTACCGAACTAAGGATTCATGAAGAATTTTATCTTAGTTTATACAATATAATTCCAAGTCAACCGAAACTCAGAAAACATACTTAACATATATGTGTTTTATTATAATCTTTTAAAAATATTTTATTTCTCCCACATTAAGAGATTTAACTATATTAACTAAACAGCGTTGATGTAAGGAATTTTACTTTGTTGAAAAATCTTTGAATAAAGTTAGAAGTTTATAAACATAAAATTATTTATAATATCAAAAAAATACCTTACTAAGAATTTTTGTACCTCAAATAAAAATAACAAATGGCTTAATTTAATATCAATGTTTGGGTCAATCCACAGACGGGAGAAATTATATATTAGGAATAATTTTAGAGCCTAGAAAGTAATTTTGAAAAGCACTAAAATGGTTTAGCAATCTAACTTTTTTAGGGAAGTTGCATTATTTCCAAATATGACACTATTTCTTAGTAAAAAAGCTGAGCCAAGTTTAAAATTTTCACTGGAAAATAGAGATATTTTGAAAACTAGGGCACATATTTGATCAATCCACTTTCCTTTGGTCATTTTATCAAATACATTTTCCCAAATGAATGTATCTACCAAATTTTTAAAAAGAACAACCATGACTAAATTCTTAGTCATATTTAATTGTGTTAATTTTTCTTCTGCTTCAATAAGATGTAACTACATAGAATAGCCACTACCAGCATCTTGGTGATCCTATAAAAGTAGGAGTTTAGGGGCATTTTTTTTTCCATCTGGTGATTTCTGGGGTGTGCTGCCGTGAATATTCATGGATGAAGGACAAAGATTTCAAAGCTGTCAATTAGTTTGCTCCAAGTATCCTACCTCAAGTAAGTACACATGCTTATACTGTGGTTGAAGAACTACCAAGGTGGAACCTCATAGGTGGAGGACAATTGATTTAAGAAATAAAATCAGAAAATTATTTATCATTTCAAGTACTAAGAACATATCTTCCAATATGTATATTATCTGCAGCAACATGAAACAAAATTATAAGAATTTCATCAAATCTGGGAGGAATCCTAGACAGTTTTTGGAAGTAAAGGAAAGTAAGTAACAATTATCCATTATTGCTACAGTTCAATATGCAATGTTGTATTGACTATTCAGTGTGCTGTATTTGGTATTTATTTTATTGCATGTAAAAATATTTCTAAAGATTTAATTTTGAACTCCTCAGTCCTATTTTTCTTGAGTTCAAATCCCAACTTTGTAGTTTATTAATTACTTGACACTGGATAAATTACTTAATCTCTCTAATTCTCTATAAAATAGGGATAATAATAATTACTCTTCAATGGCTGTTTTGAAGATTAATTGAGGTAATGTATATGAACTGCTAAGTACATTGTCTGGTACAAAGTTGGAAGTCTATGAATTGTATCATGATTATTATTTTTATTATTAGTACTTATAATGCTACTACAGTAACTTGAAATTAAAATCAGTGTGACATATATCTACTGGTCTTTGAAATAATCTGGAACTATTTCTTAGAATTATTTTCCTTAGGAAAATAGAGATTCTCAAGTAGCACTTTTCTGGGAGGGTTAGGATGTTATATTTTACATCATAATGTTGAAGAAAGGGCTTGAAAAGAAAATGCCAAACCACTATATGTTTTTTTTTTGAGGTGGGGGCTTTTAATTGAAGTGTTTAAACAAAAAGTGATCTAACACATACTATTCAAATATCTATGCTTATGAAATCCAAAATTGAGCTCCTTTAATAAAAGTGTTCTCTACAACTAAAGGAATAGATTTTTTTTTAATTAAAAGATGAAAAGAAAAAATACACGACAGAACTGAGCTTTTTTTCTCTATTTAGGATAGACATAATAACCTAGCCAAGAGGTAGTTGAATAAAAATTTTAATAACAACATTTCTTAGTGATAGTTATCAGATGTTTCCTCACAGGAGTCCTTAGCAGAATCTTTATAAACTGTAAGTTCACTTCTGCTGCAATAATGTAAAAAGTTGAATTAACCCCCTACAGGGCCTACCACGGTGACTTGCATGTGGTCAGTACTGAATAAATATCATTGGATAGAACTGAAACCTAAAAGCTGAAACAATGATTGATGTTCCATAATTTCTTATAAAAAAAGGGAATAATATAAGAATGACAATTTGCTTAGGAACTATAACAATGAATAAAAGAGATATCCCTATAGCTGTACCAAACTCTGTATATCCAAATAAGTCCTTCTTTGAAAATAGCTGTACCAAAATCTGTGTATCCAAATAAGTCCTGTCTTTGAAAAGAGGTGTACCAAAATCTATATATCCAAATAAGTCCTGTCTTTGAAAATATTCCCTTTTATCAGGGTTTCTGCCTTTTATTGCCAAAAACAGCATTTGCATTTCTGTTTTGAAATGTTCTCCATAGCCTTATGACTTTATGGGTAGACATTAAAAAAAACACCTTATTTACAATAATAAAAAGCAATGAAACTTGATGTGTGGACAGTATTCAATAAGGGAGGAATTCAGAGAGAAACATATCAAGGTTAAGAGAACTAAAAAGAAGTTACACCAGGGGAAACTGTAGAAAATTTCTATATCAAGGAGATATAAACAAAAAGTAAAAGTGCAAGAACCAGAGAAAGAGAGACCTGGGGAAAAAACAAGCAGAGCTATGGAAAGTTTCCTATTCTTTTGACCATTAAAGTGAGATGAACCAAGGATACAAAAGGAGTTTAACCAAGTTATATTACATTTTCAGTAAAGGCTGCATAATTTAGACACCATTCCTTGTTGCACCGGCATGCTTTTAACCACTGCACTACCAGGGCTCCATAATGAATGAAATCAAGCTAAACTGAGGTCAATAGTAATTGGAATTAGAGTCCCTTGGTGGTGCAAATGGTTAATGCACTTAGCTGCTAACAAAAAGGTTGGCGGTTCTAACAAAAAGACTGGTAGTTTGAGTCCACCCTGAGACATCTCAGAGAAAGGTCTGGTGATCTACTTTTCAAAAATCAGCCATTGAAACCCTATGGAGCACAGTTCTACTCTGACACACATGGGGTCGCCATGAGTCAGAATCAACTTGATAGCAATTTTTAGTAGGTAGTAGTAAATGGAATCAGATCTACTCATGATCTGGTTAGCTCTACATTTTGGCAAAGATGTGGGGAGAAGTGCTTTACAGATTTGAGCCATGTAGAAGGAGGTCATGAGGGAGAATTTGAGTTATGTATAAAAGGATTAATTATAGGTATGATGCGTATCTTATGTCTTTGTCTACTGGCTCTGGTCAAAGTTAGTGGAAAGAAGTCATGAACTTATCTATCTACATTGTCTTCACTGTTGTACCTGCTAACATATTTTTCTTCTCTAAAAAAAGACAATTATGCAAATTGTCATAAAACATGTCTGCTCTTGTTTTCCTTCAGCTCACCAGCAATTGCCATTTCTTAATTAGAAGTGTTGAGTTTGTGCCATAATGTGATATTGAATCATTCCTTGTTTTCTTTTTTTTTTTTTTTCTGTTAAGAACTACTTTATGTATGGAACTAAGGCTTGAGGCCATACCTTCAATACAAATCTCATTGCTAAAAATACAAAATTAACATAATACCTTATAAGTGACTTTTTAAAAAAAATTCATCTTACATGGTAAAATGAAAAGATTTTTAACATGAAAAATAAATATAAAATATATTATGATAATATATAATAATATATAGTACAATGCTAATATTATATTTGTAATAAACATAATAACATACATTAACGAGTCATGAGCAGATTATAATTTTAGGATCACTATCTCTTTAAAGAAATAAGCAAACACTGATTTTTATTCAATGTAACACACTGTCCCCTCCTTTTAAAACTCATTCACACACATTCTCCACTCTATACTTCACTCTTCTTACTTCTGTATGTCTTCCCTAGTTGTGAAACTGAAATTTAAAAGGCTGCTATCACTCCATAACTTTAAAAAAAAAAATCTATATGAGCACACTTGATAGTCACCAACAAATCAGCCGCTTCATATTCTTACACCTATGTTTTCTAAGAGCAAGTTTGTTTTTTTTTAATAAGGACTTATTTACCAAATTGTTTCTAATTTTTTTTCCAGCATTCTGAAATAAACTCTATGAAAGTTCTTAACCTGGGTACATTGGTGACTTTCAGGGACTCTATGAAACCACTAAACTGTCTATAAAATACTGTGTGTCTGTACATTTGAGGCAATGCAGGGTTATTAGGGTCCAGAGCTTTCCTCATATTTTAAAAGGGGCCAAAACCAAACAAGTAGCTGCAGAGCCAATTCCGACTCATGGTAAACCCATGTGAGTCCCTGGTTGGTACAAATGGTTAAGCACTCGACTACAAACCAAAGATTGGCCATTCCAATCCACCCAGGGGTGCCTCAGAAGAAAGGCCCGGCGATCTGCTTCCAAAAAGACACAGCTGAAAACCCTATGGAGTGCAGTTCTACTCTGTAACATATAAGGTCACCATAAAAGGAGCCAGGGACACATAAAACACTTATTTATAGATAACAGGCACACCTCGTTTTATTGCACTTCACAGATATTGCATTTTTTACAAATTGAAGGTTGGTGGAACTCTACATTGAGCAAGCCTATTGGCTCCATTTTTCCAACAGCATGTGCTCACTTCGTATCTGTGTCACATTTTGGTAATTCTCGCAATATTTCAAACTTTTTCATTATTATTATATCTTTATGGTGTTCTGTGATCAGTGATCTTTGATGTTACTATTGTAATTGTTTTGGAGTGCCATGAACCACGCCCATATAAGACAGTGAACTTAATCAATAAATGTTGTGTGTGTTCTCATTGCTCCACTGACTGACTGTTTCCCCATCTCTCTCCCTATCCTCGGGCCTCCCTAGTCTCTGAGGCACAACAGTATTAAAATTAGGCCAATTAATAACCCTACAATGGCCCCTAAGTGTTCAAGTGAAAGGAAGAGTCACACGTCTCTCACTTTAAATCAAAAGCTAGAAATGATTAAGCTTAGTGAGCAAGGCATGTCAAAAGCCCAGACAGGCCAAAAGCTAGGCCTCTTACGCTAAATAGTAAGCCAAATTATGAACGCAAAGGAAAAGCTCTTGAAGGAAATTAAGTGCTACTCCAGTGAACACATGAATGATAAGAAAGTAAAACAGCCTTATTGCTGATATGAAGAAAGTTTTAGTGGTCTGGATAGAAGACAAAACCAGCCACAATATTCCCTTATGCCAAAGCCTAATCCACAGCAAGGCCCTAACTCTCTTCAATTCTATGAAGGCTGAGAGAGGAGAGGAAGGTCCAGAAGAAAAGTTTGAAGCTAGCAGAGGTTGGTTTTTGAGGTTCAAGGAAAGAAGCCGTCTCCATAACATAAAATTACAAGGTGAAGCAACAAGTGCTGATGTAGAAGCTGCAGCAAGTTATCCAGAAGATCTAGCTAAGGTAATTGATGAAGGCGGCTACACTAAACAACAGATTTTCAATGTAGATGAAATAGCCTTATACTGGAAGAAGATGCCATCTAGGACTTTCATAGCTGGAGAGGAGAAGTCAATACCTTGCTTCAAAGCTTCAAAAGACAGCTGACTCTCTTGTTAGGGGCTAATGCAGCTGGTGACTTTAAGTTGAAGCCAATATGCATTCACCATTCCAGAAATCCTAGGGCCCTTAAGAATTATGTTAAATCTACTCTGTGTGCTCTATAAATGGAACAACAAAGGTTGGATGACAGCATATCTGTTTACAACATGGTTTACTGAATATGTACGCCCACTGTTGAGACCTACTACTCAGAAAAAAAGATGACTTCCAAAATATTATTGCTCACTGAAAATGCACCTGGTCACCTAAGAGCTCTGATGGAGATGTACAAGGAGATTAATGTTGTTTTCATGCCTGCTAACACAACATCCATTCTAAATCCCATGAATCAAGGAGTAATTTTGACTTTTAAGTCTTATCATTTAAGAAATACATTTCATAAGGCTATAGCTGCCATAGACAGCGATTCCTCTGATTGCGCTGGACAAAGTAAATTGAAAACTTTCTGGAAAAGATTCATCATTCTAGATGTCATTAAGAACATTCATGATTCATGGGAGGAGGTCAAAACATTAACATTAGCAGGAGTTTGGAAGAAGTTGATTCCAACCCTCATGGATGACTTTGAGGGGTTCAAGACTTCAGTGGAGGAAGTAACTACAGATGGGGTGGAAATACCAAGAGAACTAGAAGTGGAGCCTGAAGAATGTGACTAAATTGCTGCAATCTCATGAGAAAACTTTAATCACTGAGCAGTTGCTTCTTATGAATGAGGAAAAAAAGTAGTTTCTTGAGATGGAATCTACTCCTGGTTGCTATTAGTTGGAAAAAACTTGACGGCACCTAACAAGAACAACTATATATATATACACTTAACTGGTTTTGTCCCTCTAAAGAACCCAGCCTAAGACATTTGGTACTGAGAGTGGGGTGTTGTTCTAACAAATGCCTACAATGTACAAGTGGTTCTAGAATTGGGTAATGGGTGGAGACTGGAAGAGTTTTATGGTGCCTGGTAGTAAAAGCCTAGATTTCCTTGAAGAGACTGTAGGTAGAATTATGGACATCAAAAACAATTCTAGTAAGGGCTCAGAAGGAAGTGAGATGAACTATAGAGAAAGTCTCTGTTGTCTTAGAGAATACATATGGCACCAGCAACAGAATATTGCTAGAAATATGGACATTATATGTGCTTCTGGTGAAGCTTTAAAAGAAAATGATGAACACATGATTGGACAATGGAGAATTTTATGCAGTGGCAAAGAACTTGTCTGAATTATGTTCAAATGTTTAATGGAAGGTAGAACTTGTAAGTGATGGGCTTGGATATCTGGCTGAGGAGATTTCTAAGAAAGATCTTAAAGTAGCCACTTTGTTTCTCCCTGCTGCTTATAGTAAAATGTGAGAGGAAAGAGATGGACTTAAAAACAAACTGTGCAAAATGAAACAAAACTTAAAGATTCTGAAAATTCTGTTGTACAAACTAAGGACATGTGTCCTAGAAGTTTCACAAAGGATGTGGCTACACAATCTTCTGTTAAAGAGATTAACCCTGTGACTGATGGATCTAACTAACAGTAGAAAACCCATCAACTTAGACTGAACAGGAAAGAGAAAGAACGAAAGGACAGAACACTGTCTCTTGGAATTCTACAGGAAGAAAACAGGCCAAACAAGCTACATCCATTGTCCTCTGAGAAAAGAAAAGGACCATCGTGGAGCAGCTTGGAGGTCAACAGAACTGTTGGAAGGCACACGGGAAGCAGGGTCTTCTCAGTTTCAAAGGGTAGGGCCACGGTCTCCTGGGTCTCAAAGGATGGGGCCACAGCCTTCTAGGTTTCAGAGTTGGATCTTCGCCAGTTTGGTTCTGGAGTGTGGTGCTTATGTTAACGTATGCCAGGGGGATGAGGTCACTGCCAAAAGCTGAAGAGGCAGGGCTGCCATGTCCAAAAGCCAGAAAAATGAGGCCTGCTGGGATGAAGTGGGTGGGGTTGCCACGCAGATGGAAAATGAGGCTGCCCAGAGCCAAGGGAACAGAGTTACCATCCCAGTGGGCTTTTAAAACATTTTTCTTGAAGTTGCATTTTTCAGAACTTCGTTATTGACAATGTGGAACAGTGTTTTCCACAATATCTCAAAGAAGCACAACTTCAGAGAGCATCAATTTTATTTAAAGATTTAAGGGTAAAAGTTAGCTAATTTAAAGTGTTATGTTTATATTATAACAAAAACAAATATACTATGCAATAGAAAGGCAAACTTTTCCTAAAATATTAAGATAACCCATTAGATTTCAGAGCCACTCTTTATGGGAAGCCCTGTAGACTATACCTTATTATCTCCCATAGATGTGCATTCAATCTCACCTGCCCTTTTGAGTCCTTTGCTAAATGAGTATCTCAATCTTAAGATCTTCCTCATCCACTTATTCTCACTCCAGCCTTTATTCATGCACTTCTCATTTTAAAAGTCTTCGCCATGCCTATCCTTCCCACCAAGCTAAATTCAACATTCGACTCTTAAATCCAATTCTAATCTTCCACACTTGATAAAATCTTTTATTACTAACCATATTCTTCTCTTACCTTGAACCTCTACAGCACTGACAAATAATCTAAACTGTATTATCACACATGTGCTTCTACGGTCGTTAATCTATAAAGAGCTAATAATATATATTCCATTGAGAGAAAAGGGGACTGCTTGTATGAGGCATAATTAATCCCAAAGAAAAGAAACTACAAGAGGAAGGAGAACTTGAGGACAACAGGAACAGAAACTACTAGTACTTGATCTGCAAAGTAAGAGAAGAGACAATGGTATGAAAATATTTTTAAAGACCATGGTAAAAAATTCATTGCCATCAAGTCGATTCTGGCTCATAGCGACCCTATAGGACAGAGTAGAACTGCCCCATAGGGTATCCAAGGATGCAAATCTTTACAGAAGCAGATTGTCACATCTTTTTTTCCCCTGGAGTGGCTGCTGGGTTCAAACTGCTGACGTTTCAGTTAACACCAGGGCTCCTAGTATCATGGTATATTCATGTCGAGACTGTCCTACATTTAACAACACACATTATTCCTCTCCACACACATTCTTCAAGAAATGATGGGCAATTTGAGCATGGAAAGGATCAGTGTGCTCTGAAAACATGTGTTTTAGGTTGTAGGGTGGCACCTGAGCTGCCTGGTGCATCCACAAAGGAGCAGAAATAGGGTTTGTAGTACCTGCATACCCTCTGAGAAGTTATAATTCTGCATAGTCTGCTTTCTTGGCCACGTGCAGGTATTTTGTTCTTGGCCATATATTGAGGTAACAAGAACTTCCTTTGAGCAAGTTCAGTATTCTAAATTTCAATATGTATAAAATTTTTAAATAATTATATTCATGAAATATCTTAACAGATAATCTAGGGTCAATGGGAAAGTACCACATTTTTTTTTTTTTATTTCTTATTAATATTCCTAAAGTAATGGCTAAGGATAGCTCAGACTCTAGAATTGTGCAGCCTGATTCGAATTCTAGCTCCTCAGTTCTAGCTCCTCAGCTATACGATCTTTGATAAGTAACTTACCCTTTCTATACTTCAGTTGCCTCATCTGTACATTAAGAATTATAACCCTATTCCTCAGAGGGTTGCCGTGAGCATTAGAAAAAAAATAAAAATACATGTATAATACATGGACTTGAGCCAGGAATAATGCTTGGCACATAGAAAGCAAGTCATAAATCTCAGCTGCAATTATTATTCTAAAGCAGGCTGGAAACTGACCAGCCCAAGGGAATGTTAACTCAGACTGGATTTTGAATCATACGTTTTAGGTAAATGTGACCAAAGAATAATTGCCATTTTATTTGGCCCCACAAGAGGGAGAGTATTGAAGTCTTAAAATTTTACAGAATGAATTTAAAAACAAAAACAAATTTTAGCACATGCTTGCTCAGGGTGATACATTCAATTATTTTATTTCTTCTACTGGCCTAAAGTCTACAGATTAGAAAACACAGCACCATTTATAAAAACAAACCGCTTTTTTTTTTCTGAATGTGTATATGTTTATAGAACTAAATAAAGTGTTCACAATGCAGTATTAAAATGACTGTAGATTAATGTAATGCTTTAAGAACTTGGATTAAGTGATTAGAAGATATTGGTTATTTTCTTTTTATTCTCTCAGGAGTAATAAAATGATTTTTTTTTTTAAAGAACTACATTTATAGTCTCTCCAGCATATCGAGAGAAAATACCTACCTATCTACCCAGAGTGATTTGAGACTGAGTCCAAACAAAGTAGTAAAATTGATTTATAAAAAACATTTATAAATTTAACAAATACACAATTAAAATCATAGACACTAATTTTAAATGAAATTCAAAAATAGTGAAATTTTAATTAATTGTTTTTGAACTTACTCATACCTGTTGCCATCGAGTCAATTCCGACTCATAGCAACTCTATAAGGACAGAGTAGAACTGCCCCATATGGTTTCCAAGGGGCTTCTGGTGGATTTAAACTACTGAACTTTTGGTTAGCAGCTGAGCTCTTAACCACTGTGCCACAAGGGCTCTGCTTTTGAACTTATTGCTCTTAAACGCTATACCAAAACAATAACAACAATGGATTGAATTGTTTTTCAGTTTATTACCTGTCCTTAGACAAGTTCTCAAAATGCATAATAAAGCAATATGTTGCTTTCTCAAATAAGCCCTTAACCTATTGTGAACTTTAATTTAGCTACCTCTTTCTGACACATAATCACAGTATCTATGGTTATGAAGAAGATATAAATTTATTTATATAGCATTCAGCAGAACAGTTATTTGTTTTCCCAATTTAATGGGGGATAATAGGATCAAGTCAAACCCAGAGCAGAGGCATACAAGCTTTTATCCAGCTTTGTAATGTACATTAGCAATGTAATGTATTAGTAATTTGTAATGTAATGTACATTTTTTTTAAGAACAGTGGTTAAGAAGAGCCTGCTAGACAATCAAAAATATCACTTTTTTTAGCATACAGTATAGTGATAAAATAGTTTAATCAACTGTAGTTTCAAAGGAAGACCAAGTCATAGACCTGTAACTAATCATTGTTCAATTTTGATCGAGACAATAATATTTCTCAGTATTTAATAGACTCAGCTAAACAAATCTGAAAACTGTGTAGTGTATTTACTCAGAACACATCTAAAGACTGTTCTTGGGAAGTTATCACTGATATAGGTTCTCACCTTTGATTTTAGTAGTTTCATGAAATAGATTTTTTCTACAGAGGGCCAGATTGATAGAAACATTACTCAGAATTTGAATACTATACCTGTTAAGATGTTTTGGGTTGTAAGGAAAAAAAAGACAACTCAAGCTGAATTAAACAATAAAACTATATACATTTACATAATTTTAAATGTCCAGCCATAGAGCAGATGTAAGGGTAAGTTCATAAGGCTTTTTAACAACGTCAGATAACTCAGCTCCTGTTTCTTTCTGTGTTAATGGGACTGGCAGTTAACAAATTGCTTTCCCATATAATATTATATACAAGTCAAAATAACAACTGTATATGGGGTGATTATGCATATATGTACATAGGTGTATGAAAGCAAGCTGTGAACTATCAAATGTCAGATAAATGTGAGATGGTAGAATTAGCACTATTATTGTTACTCCATTTGAAATGTTTTGGCGGTAAAAATCAACTCTGCTATACCTGAGATTTCCTTCACAATCAAAGAAGCATTTGAAGTTCTCATGTTAGAAACCTATGCTAGCCAACCACAGACTAACTACTCTAATAGAATAAAGTTGTCAAGAAGTTTTTTTTGTACTTTCCTTTGAGAATTAACATTTTATGATTGAACGTGAAATAAAAATGTCATCAAATCTCAAGAAAGTACTTTTCAATAGTGGAAACGTTCAGTGACCAACCATAAATCCAAACATGTCATTTTCAAAATTGAGACCTTGGTGGGGCATCATATAATTTTGCATTTACACATTCATAATTTATTTTGTAAGACTAGTTCACTTTGTACTAAGTTTCATGGTTAAAAAACAAAAAACAAAAAAAAGCCTAAACAGGAGAACAGAACTTTTGTTTCTGCGAAAAGAAGATCCAGAGAATTTCTAGCTATGTGCAAAAATTTAAATATTCATGGACAGTATGTAAATGTGCTATTTAAAAGACACGATGAGCTTCAAAATATATTCGTGTCTTACTGTAAACCTTACCCTCTTGAATATGAAATTGTCCAAAATTATAAATATTGCTGTGAATGTAATATTCACTACAATAAAAATCTGCTGGATTTAATGCCTTTATAGTTATAATAACAATCATCAAAATTTGGCTGCCTGTGAAGTGGAATGGTAGTTGCTCCACTGAAGGTAAACATTCTAAAAGTAAATCAAGTGAAAAAATTCAACATAAAATTTTGGTTAGAAATGGAAGAGGGATGCATTTCCAAAATATACAATTACCTGAAGAAAGCAGGAAGTTTGCTTACACTTCCACCTTTATGTGGAAACCAAATTATGGTTGGTACTTGAGCTTTACTAGTCACTGGAAGAAGTCACTGAAGCCGTCTTATTGTAAATACGTGAAGTCAAAATAATATGATAGTATTTTTAGCAGGCACTTTTGAGTTTTTTTGTTCATTTGTTTTTGTTTTTCGTCTTTGAGTTTCCCAAAACACAATACATATCCTTCCTCATACTCTATAAGCATGATCCAGAGGAATTGATGGGTTTCTTACCAGTAGAGGGCACTGCTGCACATTTATGAAGGCCCCATTTGGGCGTTAAAACTTGAAAATAAAAGTTCACAAATTTTTGGGGATCACCATGACAAAAAGAAAAAATTGGGCCATAGAGGAAAGAGAGGGGAGAGGAGGAAGGGAAAGGACATTGAGAATAAAATTCTAGTTTTAAATAACAATATTAAGATATATTTTAATCATCATTTCAGTATGAGTTGTATAAAAATCATTACTAGCCACCTTTTCCCTCCAAAATATCCTTTGACAACTAAAGGAAAAATAGGTTTTATAGAGGCAACTCTTTTCTATAATGGTTTGTAAAAATTGAACATTCATTTTGAAACTGAATTCTTTAAAAGTTAAATTAAATATTCCTCCCTCTGAGAATAGAGCCCTGGTGGCACAGTGGTTAAGAGCTCGGCTGCTAACCAAAAGATCAGCAGTTCAAATCCACCAGCCACTCCTTGGAAACCCTATGGGACAGTTCTACTCTGTTCTATAAGGTCGTTATGAGTTGGACTCGACTCGACGGCAACTGGTTTGGTTTTTGGTTCCTCTGAGAAGCTTTCCCTGTCACCTCTACCTCTCTAAAGGAGCTTTGCTTCCTTCTCTGTGTTGCCATAACAGCAGTTGCCACTGAGTAGATTTGGACTCATGCTGACCCCATGTGTGTCAGAGTAGAACTGTGCGCCATAGGGTTTTCAGTGGCTGATTTTTCTTTAGCAGAGCATCTGGTCTTTCTTCTGAGGCACCACTGGGTGGATCTGAATCACCAACCCTTAGCAGCCAAGAACCTTAACCCAGAGACTCCGTGCTCCCATAGGATGTTTATAGCTCATAAAGATATACACATGCCCAACACCTCTAATGAAGTGTGGCCTTTATGCACTGAGTGCCCTCTTCTTATTATTCTACCAATGGCTGGCACAGAATACTTGCTCAGTAAATAGGTTTTGAATAAATGATCAAATGGCTAACTAACAAAAACAAATATGATCATTTCAAGAGCAGAGAAAGTTTTTACCCAGAATACAAAATTAACAATAAAATATATGAATTCTATGAAAAGTTAGGTCTAAAGAG
The DNA here is from genome assembly GCF_000243295.1 of Trichechus manatus latirostris. Lineage (NCBI taxonomy): Eukaryota > Metazoa > Chordata > Mammalia > Sirenia > Trichechidae > Trichechus > Trichechus manatus. The sequence goes on from NW_004444084.1 coordinate 5,069,167, forward strand.
AACTCTTGAATATTCTCCAGATTATCCTAGGCATAAAAACCAAAAACAAACCCATTGCCATTGAGTCAATTCTGACTCATGGCAACCCCATGTGTTACAGAGTAAAACTGTTTTCTTGTCTGTAATCTTTATGGAAGCAAATTGCCAGACCATCCTTTTGAAGGGCCACTGGGTAGGTTTGAACCTGCCACCTTTAGGTTAGCAAATCTAGCACAAACTGTTAGAGTCACACAGGGATCTATCCTAAACATAAAACCAAAAACCAGAGCAGTTGCAGTCCTGTAGATTCAGACTCATAGTGACCCTATAGGACAGAGTAGAACTTCCCCAAAGGGTTTCCAAGGCTGTAAATTTTTAGACGCAGATTGCCACATCTTTCTCCCATGGAGTAGCTGGTGGGTTTGGTCCACTGACTTTTCGGTTAGCAGCTGAACACTAACCACTGTGACATGAGGGCTCCTTCATCCTAAGCATAGACGGATGCAAACATATTTTAATATCTTTATTTATAATTGCCCTAAGATTTTTAAAGAGACTTTCATTTCTTTCTTTCTTGACTTTCTTTTTTTAATGGGAATGTCATAGAAAAAATAATTTAGAATCATTCAAGAACATCCCTACAGTTAAGAGCCCCATTTTAAAATAGATTAATGTTTAACATTATTATCATAAAATAAAGCAACAATGCAAGAGTCTACTTGTAAAACACACAAATATAGATTATAGTTACTCATATGCACAAAAGAAACCACTCTTGAAACCTGCGAGTATCAAACATAATTTTTTTTAATTGTTGTACTTTAACTGAAAGTTTACAATTTAAGTTAGTGTCTGATACAGAAGGTTATACATACATGTTTATGTGACCCTAGTTGCTCCCCCTATACTGTGACAGCACACTCTTCCTTTCCACCCCAGATCTCCCACGTCCATTCAACCAGCTCCTGACCCTCTCTGCCTTCTCATCTCACCTCTGAACAGGAGCTGCCGATTTAGTCTCATGTGTCTACTTGAGCTAAGAAGTATACTCTTCACGAGTACCATTTTATGTCCCATAGCCCAGTCTAATTTTTGTCTGAAGAGCTGGGGCCTTGGGAATGGTTTTAGTTTTGGGCTAACAGAGAGTTCAGGAGCCAGGCCTTCCGGGGTCCCTCCAGTCTCAATCAAACCATTAACCATTTACTAGAATTTGAGTTCTGCATCCCACTTTTCTCCTGCTTTGTAAGAGACTCTCTGTTGTGTTCCTTGTCAGGGCGGTCATTGGTGGTAGCCAGGCACCATCTAGTTCTTCTGGTCTCAGGCTGATGGAGTCTCTGTTTTATGTGGCCCTTTCTGTCTCTTGGGCTAATACTTTCCTTGTGTCTATGGTGTTCTTCATTCTCCTTTACTCCAGGTGGGTTGGGACCAATTGATGTATTTTAGATGGCCGCTCACTAGCTTTTAAGACCCCAGACGCCACTCACCAAAGTGGGATGCAGAACATTTTCTTAATAAACTGTGTTTTGCCGATTGACCTAGATGTCCCCTGAAACCATGGTCCACAAACCCCTGCCCTGATACTCTGTCCCTTGAAGTGTTTGGTTGTATTCAGGAAACTTCCTAGCTTTGGTTTAGTCCAGTTGTGCTGACTTCCCCTGCAGTGTCTGCTGTCCTTTCCTTCCCCTAAGATAATTCTTGTCTACTTTCTAGTTAGTGAATACCCCTCTCCCTCCCTCCCCATCCTGGTAACCATCAAAGAATGTTTTCTTCTGTGTTTAAACCTTTTCTTGAGTTCTTATAATAGTGGTCTTATACAATATTCAAAAATAATTTTTAAAAGAATTCTAACACTTTATTTTTCTCTCTCATAAGATTTATCTATTTCCTTAAAGTTATCTTTTTTTCATAAAATCTCTTGAGGTGATGAGACATTAATCACAATATATTTTATGTTCCTTTAGCTAAATTAGATAGTAATCTTCATTTCCAAAATGACATGAAGAATCATTCTGAATAGCGTGGTAAACAGATATTTAATCAACCCAATCAGTTATTGCCAGGAAATCTGCATCTCATAGGTTTTACATCATTCTGCATGGTTTTCCATTGTTAAAAAACAATAAAAATAATCATAAATGAAAATGACCATATTAAAAAAAGCAAGACGTTTTATTTCCTAATGTCATGGGAAATGAGAGACTACGCTAGTAGAGAGTACAAAAAATGTTATCACTCAAGGCCAAGTCTTTTTTATGGCCAAGCATCTAGCTGATGGCACAGTAAAACCACTCAGTGTGGCCACAACAATGATCAGTTTGAACTGACTTAGCTACAGAGCAACTGCAGAGATTTAAGCAACTGCTCACAATTCCCTTCTGATAGCTCTGCCATAGCATGGTCAATTTATTTTAGGTCTATAGACATGATCCAAGCTAAAATGATGCTTTCAAGTGAGTGTAAAATATATCCCCAGATAAAATTTCTTAAAAATGCAGTCAGATCACCAAGAAATAGAACATTTGTGTTATTGTTTTGTTTTTAATTTTTGTCTATATTTTACATTTAATTATAATGTCTTTATTGTAATAAAAACCAAAACAAAACCCATTGCAGTTGAGTTGATTACGACTCACAGCGACCCTATAGGATAGAGTAGAACTGTCCCATAGGGTTTCCAAGGAGTGGCTGGTAGATTTGAACTGGTGACCTTTTGGTTAGCAGCCGAGCTCTTAACCACTGCACCACCAGGGCTCCTTTATTGAATAGAAGGACCTATATGTGGAAAGCAGATTTATTGTGGGTGGTCTGAACAGACTGATGTTCCTAATGGAGCTGAAATCTGTCTCACTTACAGATTCTAAGAGAGGCATACAGTTCCAGAACACGGGAAGTTATAGGAAAGAGTATAGCAGACAAGAAGGTCAGGGAACAAGAAGATAGAAAAGATGGTCACCAGAGACTAGCTATCCTAATCTCCTTTTGGGATATTTGTGGGGACAATGAAGACTCACGGCTCTCACTGGGGGATACAAGGCGTTCTGTCTTTAACCAGTTTCTACAGCATAGAACATATTACTTTACTTCTCTTGTCAATTTTCTACAGATTATGGCCTTGATCACTTTGATTTTTTCTAGCTCTAAGATTTCATGAAACATGGAAACTTTTATAAACAAAAGGTTAGGTATCAGATTGACTACTTTTATTGGACAAGTCAAATTTATTTTTATCACCAGAAAATAGTCAGAAATTCTTCATAGCTAATTAATTAAAAATAACTAAATGCCTCACAATTTTTCCATCATTGTGATGAACGCAATGAAGATTTTATTCATATATTACATAAATATTTGTTGGGTGCTTGCAACATTTCAGGCAGAGGTAATTAAGAAATACTCCTTATTTCTTAGAAGCTCAAAATACTATAGGGTGACTGTCATGGATTGAATTGTGTCCCCCCAAAATACATGTCACCTTGGTTAGGCAATGATTCCCAGTATTGTGTGGTTGTCCTCCATTTTGTGATTGTAATTTTACATTAAAGAGGATTAGGGTGGGATTGTAACACCCTTGCTAAGGTCACATCCCTGATCCAATATGAAGGGACTTTCCCTGGAGTGTGGCCTACACCACCTTTTATCTTACAAGAGATAAAAGGAAAGGGAATCAAGCAGAGAGTTGGGACCTCATACCACCAAGAAAGAAGCACCGGGAGGAGAGTGTGCCCTTTGGACCCTGGGTTTCTCCACAGAGGAGCTCCTTGTCCAGGGAAGGACTGATGAGAAGGACATCTCACCAGAGCCGACAGAGACAGAAAGTCTTCCCCTGGAGCTGACACACTGAATTTGGACTTCTAGCCTGCTAGATTGTGAGAGAATAAATTTCTCTTTGTTAAAGCCATCCACTTGTAGTATTTCTGTTATAGTAGCACTAGATGACTAAGACAGTGACTCAGAAACTCAAGTTATCAGAACTTTGTGGAAAAAAAATGCTGTAACAGAAAGTAAGAGGCAAAAAACTTGAAAGAAGGATTAAAATTGGCAGCTATAGGACATAAAGGCTTACTGGACAAAGAATCAGAACTAAGAGTTGAAAAAAAATTGAACTTTATATCATATGAAGAGTGGAATCTTTATTCCGCAGAGTAAGCATTTACATAGACACAGGCATGAAAAACTTCAAAATAGGAAATCACTAGTGTTTTTTTATTTTTATTATTTTTAATATAAGAGAAGGTGTTGGTTTGAGGCTCAGAGGAAGACAGGGATCAGGTCATGAAGGGCCTCATGCATCATGCTAGAAATCTTGAATTCTGTCTACAGGTGAATGCACAGCCCTCCTTAGAGAAGTCTTACAAGGAAAATCATACTCAAATAGTAATTTTCGGTACTTGTTATTTTTACTGGTATATACTTGGTATCCACCACATCTGTCAGTTTGTTGTATGTACTATGGTGGCTTGTGTGTTACTGTGATGCTTGAAACCATGTCACCTGTATTTCAAATACCAGCATGGTCATCTGTGGTGGACTAGTTTCAGTAGAGCTTCCAGACTAAGACAGACTAAGAAGAGAGGTCTAGTGATCTACTTCCGAAAATTAGCCCATGAAAACCTTATGGATCACAACAGAGCCTTGTCTGACTGGCTTGCTTTGGAAACATCATTAGGAAGGATCAATCGCTGCAGGAGGACATAATGCTTGGTGAAGTAGAGAGCCAGTGGGGGCATGGAAGACCCTTGGTGAGATGGGTTGGTACAAGAGCCACAAAGATGGACTCTAACCTGCAGGTGATCATGAGGATGATGCAGGACCAGGCAACGTTTCATTCTGTTACACCTGGGGTAGCCATGAGTTGGAATCGACTTGACAGCAACTAACAGCAACAACAGCCATGAGTCAGAGTGAACTTGATGGCAGCTGTCTATTTATCTCTAACTGTAGTTGGTATATACTTGGTATTTATACTGATGATAATAATTCCATAACAATAATTAACTGCTTTTAAAAAAATTGTTGCCAGTTTTCTTCATTAAAAAAACACTAAAAATCATACATGAAAAATAACTATTTTTCTATGGGCAAGGATAAGTGATTTGGATATTATTTCAACAATAATCCTTAAAAAATTAATTTCTATTCTAAAAAAACTCTAGGGTAGGATTAAAATATATACAAGTATACAGTCCAAATGACCTCAAAAACCAGAGGCTTTGATGATGCCCAGGAAGGCATTTCTGTAACTTTTAGAAATCTGTAGAAGAGATATACAGAGAATATTTGGTTTGCAAAATCTTAGGCTCACAAATTCAAGTGATGCAATTAAACTCTAATTAGAACTGTTGTAATCAATAAATTTTAAGACCTCTATAAAAAGAGTGCTGGCAAAGAATATTGAATATGCCATGGACTTTCAGAAGAATGAACAAATCTGTCTTGGAAGAAGTACAGCCAGAATACTCCTTGAAGGGAGGATGGTGAGACTTAGTCTCACTGACTTTGGACATGTTATCAGGAGGGACCAGTCCCTGGAGAATGACATCATTCTAGATAAAGTAGAGGGTTAGTGAAAAAGAGGAAGACCCTCAAGATGATGGCTTGACACAGTGGCTGCAATAATAGGGTCAAACATAGCAGCAATTGTGAGTATGGTGCAGGACCAGGCAACGTTTCTTTCTGTTATACATAGAGAGGCTATAAGTCAGAACCCAATCGATGGCACCTAACAACAACAATGACATAAATATGAGAGAGACTTCCTTTGGGAATCTGAACAGACGTTCAGTCACTGATGCCTAGGGTTTTCCTTTTATACCAGGGTCTTCAACCTTCAAAACCCATGTCGTTTTTTGATAAATATTGCAATCTATGTCCTCCTTGAATATAAATTGAAATTCAAGTTTGCAGACCATAGTCATTTCCGTTAGTGAGTGGAGTGAGTGGATGGGAGAGAGGCACAAGAGGGTCTTCTTGGATGCTGGTAATGTTCTGTTTCCTAATATGATTAGTGGTTGCACAGCTACATTCACTTTGTGACAATTCACCAAGGTGTACACAATGATATATTTACTTTTTTATATGTATGTTATACTTCTATAGATACGTTTATTTAAAAATATAGAGGTGATTTAAAAATCCTTATTTATACACATCAAAGAACTAGCACAAAGATGGAATTGTTTTCAAAATATAGCCTCAGCACTCAAATCAAATTTCTTGCCTCCCTGGTTTGTGTATATGGGTCAGAGGTAGGGGGTTTCCCTTTTCTTTCCCATTTACTCTTATAAAACTGTTTAAACTTTTACAGGTTTGGAGATAAGGGAGTACAACTCCCTATTGACCTTCAGTAGTGATTTGTTATTCAAAATGTATTATTTATTTTAAAAAAAAAAAAAAAAAAAAACACATTTCTTTAGCAAAACAAGGTCACCTTCAAAACTACTTGGGACTTGTAGGGGGATAGTTGTCCTTTATTAGGCAAGGTTGTTTTCTTTGACCAAGTGTAGCTTCGGAATCAGTGAAATAGGAAGTATACACATTGCATATCAGGCAGATCAGCTGAATCAACACTGGAAGTCATGGAGATTCTTAGAAGAAGATGTCAGGAGCAAATCCAATAGTGCTTGTTTTAGCACAAGTAACAAACGTTTAGAGAAATATTGGTGACAGCTAAGTATAATTTCCTTTGGAAACTAAAATGCACACACACACACAAAAACACACACACTTACTTGTGTCTTGGGCTTACCTGTATCACACTATATTGCAAGAGTTTTATTTGGCTAGTTTACTACACTTAATTAAGTGAGCTGATTAAGGTTAATAATCCACATTTACCCAACTTTGTATCCCCAATAACTACAACACTGTCTTAGTTGATGTTGAAAGAATAAATAGTGTAAATAATACAATAGAAAAATGTTTCTCAAAGTATTCAAGATGATTCTTCAAAAGAAGCACTCCACTTGCTTATAAAAGCATATCGTACAAGTTTTTAAAAGCACAGTTATCACAAAACATTTATCATTTCCCTAATAGACTATCTGGGTACCTATAATTCTTACTGGAATCTCTCTTTAGGGTATTTTTTTCCCAAACACTTCCAAGGAAAATGCAAATGCATAAAATTTGAGGATGTAATAGATATCAGTTGAAGCCCACAACTATCTCCTTTCTCTGACAATGTCTCCAAAATATAGAAGTTTCCCAGTAGCCATGTCTGTGTACAATGACCCTGATCCCCTGGCTAGAACAAACTGATAGAAGAATGTCACCTATACAAAGTAGGGCCAATCAGATTCTTTTCCTGGGATATTTGAAATTTGAACACAGAAATACAGAGAATGGAAAATTTTAAAGTAAATTTGCCTTACTAACAGCACTACATGCTTGCCTACTAACCAAAAAGTTGGAGGTTCAAGTCCATCCAGAGATGCCTTGGAAGAAAGGCCCGGTGATCTACTTCCAAAAAAATCAGCCTTTGGAAACCCCATGGAGCATAGTTCTACTCTGACACACGTCTGACACACATGGGGTCATCATGAGTTAGAATTGGCAACAAACAACAACATTCTAAACATAATTACTTATTTGATGATATTTGTTACAAAAGTGGAAACGACAATGGTACTTAATAAGAAGCCACGTACACCTTAATTACTGTGATGTCACTACCCTTCTCTTCAAGATAAAGAGGAGAAGGATAGACACTGTTTAGATGTGCTCCTTAGAAACAAAGGCACCATTAGCCAGAGAGAACAACGATGTCTAAATATTAAACTGCACATTCCCTGATCCTGGTTATTTTGTTTACAAGCTTAGAATTAATCATAATGAAATAAGCCTTTCCAGAGAAATATAATTATTTGAGTATAAAACTTGAACACATACTGTTGTAACCACTGAATGTTATAAAATATGTATGTTATAGGAAATTAAATTTTATTACTTAGATAATATATGAACTAACCTTGTGATACTTAACACACCACACTACATATTATATGGGTATTAACTTTCCCCTTGAAAACTTGTTTGAAATTGAGTTGCCACTGTAGATGTGACTCAAACACAAAGGAAATGCTTGCTCTTTCACAGTTCTATATGATCTCTCTCTCTCAGTGTCTATTTTTAATGATTATCGCTGTGTTTTAATTTTGCAGACAATTTTTATTTCCTTTTTCTTGCTTACTAGATTTTTTATAATTTTATACAATGAATGTGTATTATATGTGCACATAACTTGTTTGTGAAATATATATAGAATATATAGAGATATGCTGTTTGTCACCTAGCACAGAAAGAAAAACTCTGGTAAAATTTCCTAGAGAACAGCTACATTTTGACGACCGAATAGTGGGAGAAGGTGGCGAACAATTCAGAAGACAGCAAACCACTGAAGGAGCTAGGGCCACGTGAGGTCACTGGATGATAAGCAAGTATCCAAAGAATAAGAAGGATGCCAAAACCAAAATCTATTTGTTGAAAACAAATGTCTGACCACAAGAGCTCATAGTGTTTTTGTTTCTTTTCTTTTCTTCTTTTCAGGCAATTGAAATGTTCCTGAGCTCACTGGAATGATCATTTATATTATATACATAAATCAATTAATTCATGCAAATTTAAAAACACTTTGGTGACAACCAGAATAACTCAGGCATGAAGAAAATCTGCTTTAAAGCATGTTAAACTCAATTCAGGAGATAAATCTGACAGGGAAACAATGGAGAAAGAACTTAGACAACAGTGACAGGGGATTGACAAGAGTTAAGGAAGGACAGGTAATGTTTGGCAGGTAGTGTAGTCTTGAAGTAAGTAAGTCAACCTGTGTCCTCTTTGGCAAATTGCTAGTCTTTTTCAAATTGTGGATTACTTTTAACTATAAAATAATACAATTTCATTGCAGGAAACTGGAAAATAAAATAGAGTTATCCATAATCCTTGCACAACTATGGCTCCATTGTTAATATCTGACAGAATTCATCCTTGTCATATAACATATATAATTTCTATCCTTTTTATAAAATTACACTGTTAGCATTTTATTTGAAAGGCTACTAAGGGGATGGATTTGTTCATTCATTCAAAATATATATTTTTAAGACCCATTCTGTACTAAGGTCATTCTTTAGAAGCCCCTTATATTTCTGGAGATGAAAATTTTTGCATCCTGTTGAAGCTAACTTCCTGAAGTATTTTTTTGGAACTGCTTCTACTTTTAATTAAATATTTACCTATCATCTGACATAAAGCTATGAACGCATACATTTCCACAAAAATATTTGCCTAACTAGGTAAATCATAAGAGAATAATGTATCATCAGTAGTGAGTACTATATTATTTGGAACAGCATTTTATTACCACAGAAAATATTCCTGTTTTCTAATCACAGATAATACTCAAGATGCCAGAAAAAAATATTCAGAGTAATAAAAACCTAGGAGCCTAGAGGTTGTTTTTTGACAGATATAAATGTGCTTTAACTATTTTATCATAATATTATGTGCTGTTTGACTCTGGGATACTCTCACATTTTGCATAATCAGAAAGAACACAAGTTCACGTCCTTGACATTTGATTACCTGCAGACAAGTAGAGATCATTTTCATAATCCCATTTCCCATGTCCTTCTAGAGGTTCCTCTATGACCCACATAAGTCATCCAAAAAAACAGCTACAGTCTCTCCTGTGGGTGTCACTGACAAAAAATTCCAGAGCTCCTAAGCTTCTCTCTCTGCCATAGTAACCCAGACGATCTGACAGGCTGTGAAGTTAGATAAGACTGGCAAACACCCCAATAAAACATGATGAGGTTCACTAAGACCTCGAAAAGTAATGTATAAAATGTAGAAAGCTCTCAGAAATTAAAATAATGTTCTGAGTTTTTAATTCCTGTATATCAAATCAAATTCTAGTGCTTAAACTATATGAATAAGTTACAAAATATAGTTCTGTCTTACAGAGAACTTGCAAGATGTTCCCCAGTGATTAAATCTCAGTGGGTGATATATGATACTTATGGCCTCAAGAAGATGATTTCAGGTGGGACAGAGACTTTGGAGTAAACAGTATAGTGAGACATTTGTTCTTTTTTTCCTTTAATCCTGATTAGTTTAAGGGAAGAGGTTTGCAAGCCTTTTACATCCTTTGTCCTTTTAACAATTCAGTCTTTCTAATAAAGAAGCTGGCCTCAGGCTCAGAGCTTTGTTAGGCAAAAATATCTATCTGAAATGTAATAACTTTCAAAATCTTATTTGCTGTTATGGTCATCTTCTATATCTGACAAGTGAAAAACTGATAAACCTTTATAAATTATTTTAAACAGATAAAGTAAAAACTCAATGAGTTAATCCAGAGAAAAAAGATTAAGTCAATATTGTTGTTGTTGTTGTTAGGTGCCGTCGAGTCAATTTCAACTCATAGCTACCTCATGTGACAGAGTAGAACTGCCCCAGAGGGTATTCTAAACTCTAATCTTTACAGGACAGATTGCCAGGTCTTTCTCTAGCAGAGCTGCTAGGTTTTGGTTGGCACCACCAGTGTTCCTTTAGTCAATGTGTTGTTGTTGTTAAGTGCTGTGGAGTCAGTGTTATAGAGTCAGTTCCAACTAAGAGTGACATTATAGGACAGAACAGAACTGCCCCATAGGGTTTCCAAAGAGCAGCTGGTGGATTTGAACTGCTGATTTTTTGGTTAGCAGCCGAGCTTTTAACAACTGCACCACCAGGGCTCCCAAGTACTCCCATAGGCACCTCCAAAAAGAACTTCAGTGTTAGCGTAACTGTGTGGAATCCTGGTGGCGCTGTGGTTAAGTATTTGGCTGCTAACCGAAAGGTTGGCAGTTTGAATACACCAGCCTCTCCTTGGAAACCCTATGTTCTGCTGTGTCCTATAGGTCGCTATGAGTTCCAATCTACTTGATAGCAATGGGTTTGTTTTTTTTTTACGGTTGAAAAGTCCTGTAATGTAGGACACAGGAAGAAACTTATGTTTATTTCAAATACTCTTTTTCTTTTAACCAATCCTTAAGAAAAATAAATCAGGCTACTTCTGATACTTCAAACCACTGCATTATTTAGAACTGGTCCTACACGTTGGCATTTCCAACTCTTGAAAAAAATGATCCGAGAAACAAGAAGCCACAATCATGAATGCATTCTTTTCTCTCCCTACTGCATGTTCACATTAATAACGTACTCTGATTCATGTGCAATATCTAAGCCTACTGGATAGGCTATTTGGAAACTTCATTGTCATCTCAAACTCAGTGTGTCTAAAACTAACGTATCATCTCACTCCACCCCTGTATGCCTCAGTAAATCAACCCGTTTTAGCAAAATTCCTGTCTTTCCTATATTGCCATTCTCTTAGTTACTCTTTTTGTTACTACATTTTTTTTGTCCTTAATTTTTTTTTTTTTAAGATGGCATGTGTTCACTATTGGAATGCATGTTTACTATTTGAATATGTTTCAATTTTTGATTAGTAATATGGATTTTGAGAAACATGATCTGGTAATGGAAGCCACCAGTGAGGCAAGTGGCACTGTGATATCACGATCTGTGGTATGACAATATACCAATGAGAGCCATATAAATAATTTATTGGGGGAGCCTTTCCAGTAGGTTACATGGGGAACCTCTGGTTTTCCAAATATGACACAGAAAAACCAAAACACCCATCAGGGCTCCTTAACGATCACACAGGAAAACTATAATTATTCTTACAAGCCTTATCTCACAGAAATTAAAGGAAATAAAGGGGAAAATGGCAAAAGTTTATAAAACTAACACATCCAGGAAGCATCACCTAATAGAATGCTTAACATACACAACAACGAGGCTCCAACTCAGGTCTGCTGAGCTTCATGCATTTCAAAAGGGACCTACCTTGATGCTAAATATATTAAAACCAGAATAACATCTTATCTTTGACCTCTGAGATCCGGAAGCATAAAAAGTGGTTGGTATACCGTTCGCCCAATGGTAATGAAAGAGTTACCCTACACAACTTTTGCAGTGAGCCAGAGCAAACTGCAGAGTCTGAGAGGACAGCCCCCACCCCACCAAGACTACCCTTACTTCAGACACTAGCCACAAGTTTGGGGGTCCCAGGGTCACTCTTATCTAAGATCAGGTGGCTAAAAATTTGAGTTTCCCATGACTACTGTCAGTTTCAATAATTCATGAGAATAGCTCACAGGACATAGAAAGTGCTATACTTACGTTTGCAGTTTTATTGTAGCAAAAATATACAAACTGGAACCAACAGAAGAACTAGATGCATAGGGCAAATTCTGGGAGGGTTACAATTGTGAAGCTTTTAGTCATTGTCTCCCAGTGGAGTCATAGACAACATTACCTCCTCCCAGCAGATGATGTGACAATACGCAGAGAATACTGCCAACCAGAGAAGTTCACCTGAGCTTCAGTGTCCAGAGATTTTACTGGAGCTTGATCACATGAGTTTTTACTGGAGCTTGATCACATATTGCCCACATGGCTGACCTTTCGTCTCCAGCCTCTTCCATAGGTCTGGGCTAATACCTTTCATCTCCAGTTCCTCTGAATGGCTAGAACTGATATGGCAAGTCTCAAAGCTCTCACCATAAATCATCTTGTTAGATTTTGCCATGGCCAAAGTTCTCAGGCAGAGACAGTCCCAGAGACTGGATATCACCAACAGGGAACTGTCAGAAATGCAGGTCAGATTCAGAAGAGTATGAAAGAATGGAATGAGGGATATCATTGCTGATATCAGATGGATCTGGGCCAAAATCAGAATACCAGAAAGATGTTTACTGTGTTTTATACTACACGAAAGCATTTGACTTTGTGGATTATAATAAGCTATGGATAACATTACCAGTGCATTCCAGAACACTTAATTGTGCTCATACGGAACCTGTATAGGGATCAAGAGGCAGTTGTTTGGAAAAAATAAGGGGATATTGCTTGGCTCAAAATTGGAAAAAGTGTGCAACATGGCTATATCCTTTCATCTTACTTACTCAATCTATATCCTGATCAAATAATCTGAGGAGCTGGGGTATCTGAAGAACATGACATCAGGATTGGAGGAACATTCATTAACAACTTGCCATATGCAGATGACACAATCTTGCTTGCTGAAAATGAAGATGATTTGAAGAACTTACTGATGAAGGTCATAACTACAACCTTCAGTATGCTTTATACTTGAATATGAAGAAAACAAAAATCCTCACAACTGGACCAATAAACAACATCATGATAAATGAAGAATAAATTGATGTTGTCAATGATTTTATTTCTACCTGAATCAACAAAAAATGTCCACGAAAGCAGAAGTCAAGAAATCAATGCATCGAATATGGCAAAATCTGCTGCAAAAAATATTGTTAAAGTTTTAAACAGCAAAGTTGTCATTTTAATGATTAAGTTGCACCTAACCCAAGGCACGGTTTTTTCAATTGTCTCATATGCATGCAAAAGCTGGAAAAATGAAAAAAGAAAGACAGAAGAATTGATTAATTCAAACTGCGACATTGGTAAAGAATACTGAATACACAGTGGACTGCCAGAAGAAAGAACAAATCATAGAGGAAATACAATCAGAATGCTCTTTAGGAGCAAGGATGGTGAGACTTTATCTTGCTTACTTTGGACACGTCATTGGGAAAGACCAATCACTAAAAATGGACATCATGCTTGGTAGAGGGTCAGCAAAAATGAGGAAAACCATTGAGATGGATTGACACAATAGCTAAAAAAAAGGGACTCAGACATACCAACGATCATGAAGATGGTGGAAGACCTGAGGTCATCATGAGTCAGAGCCTAATGCACAGCAACCAGCAAAAAACAGAGATCGCCTTCCCTTAGCTGAGAACAAAAGGTAGACTTCTTTTTAGGTAAGGTTGATTCTTCGCTACGCAGCTTGAACTGTTTTTATGTTTCTTCGTGTTCCAATAGTCAATCAATTTTAAAATTAGATACTTTTGCTTTTCAGTTTCAAGGTCTTTTTCTGGTTTTTGATTGATTTTGTTTTGCTTTAATCGAATCTTTCCTAGTCCCATTGCCAAAAAACCTGTCACCTTTACCACTCCTAATTGGATCCTGGATCTGGGGTCGTCACTTTGTATCTTAATTACTGTAACTACTTCCTCACTAAGTTCTTGTGTTTACTTATCGCAATCGAATAAAAGTGACCTAAAGCTTGTTTTAATAATATCATTATCCTCCTTAAAATTTTCCACCATCCTTTTTTACCCTCTTGAAATCAGTTTCGTGGGCTTCAATTTTGTAGTTCCTCATAATGTTGCCGTACTCTATGTATCCAGATTTTTTGGTCATTTCACTGATATCATAAATCTATCATATGCATTTCAAGTTAATTTCTTTTTCTTAGTCTTTGCTCATGGTACTCATGTACACCCCCCAAAACACACATTCACCATCATGATAATGTTATTCCTACCTACTTCACTTTCATTTGAACAAATCCAGACTTTGCCATTTACTTGTAGTGTAATGTTGGACAAATATCTTAACATCACTGATCCAGTTTTCTTCTCTTTAGAACAGAGTTAATACCCATCTTGCAGATTTGCTATGTGGTTGGCATGGGATAATGTATGTGAAAGCACCTTATATTTGCATAAAGTATGGAACCAGCACATACTGATTTCCTCAGTTCTCTGGCCTTCACCAAATTCTCTTGGAACTCTATTGCAGTTCTCTTTGTCCACACAGATAACATAGAACCAAATCCCAATATATTGAAAACACATCAAGATGTGGCTTCTGTTTTTCACTCCAGACTTATTACATACCCTTTCTCAACCGTACCTTTTAAATCCACCAATCTAAACTGTGAATAACTTCAAAATGCTCACAAAAGTTTTTGTCCCCTTTGATGGATCATTCTTGTACAAATTTGGATAGGATATAGCAGCCAGTTATTTAATTAAACGCTAATATAGATATTCCTGTGAAGGTATTTTATAGATGAGCTTACCATCTACGATCAGTTGACTTAAATAAAGCAGATTACCTTCTATAATGTGGATGAGGCTAATCTAATTAGTTGAAAGTCTTAAGAACAAAAAGTGAGGTTTCCCAGAGAATAAGAAGAAGAAATTCTGCCTTAAGACTATATCATCAACTACCCGTTTAGAAAAATTTGGTCTTAGCAAATATTATTTTAGTCATATACATCTCAGAAAAAAAAAACTCTATTGCTTTCTATTTTATTTTTGGCTATACTGAATTTTAGAATTATTAAGGTTATTATTTATTTATTTTTATACAATACATAAAAAAATTCCAAACATCTTCTTTCATCTGAGAAAAAAAAGATCTCATACTTTTATAACTTGTGTCTGAGCACCATTTCTTTTTTTATGTAAAAGGAATATGACCGAAGGTGTTAAAGTACTTCAGTTAGATCTCCAAAACCCTTTTGTGACCCAATTAATTTTTCCTTTAAATTTTTTGTTGATAACTTTATGTTTTCAGGAATGGAGTGCATACTGAATCATTGAGTGTGTCTGAATTTTTGGATGGTAATATACTTTTTATGTCTCATTCAACAAATTGTAGCCTTGGAGTCCAGAGGTACACATGTATATCCCTTGTGAACACAAATTCTATCCCGAGTCCAGAGGTACGTATGTGTACCAAATAAAATTTTTCAAAATTCATATTTCCTACCAAAAATTCAATGATTCATCACCACCTCATACAAAACCCTCTAAAAACAGTAATTTGAGCATATGCATGTTTATTCAATTTCAAACTGTTATATAGGGCCCTGCTTGCCAGCAGCATATACTGTCAGTGGGACAGCAGTTTCCCAATGAACCCCAGAGGTAAAAAAAAAAAAAAAAAAAAAAAGTAAGTGGTAGCTATATATACCGCTGGTCCTGAAAGAGTTAAATACCTTGAGAATGGGTGACAATGTTGAAATTTACCTTAGCTGTTGTGTAAATGTTCAAAGGTTTTACCACAGCAAGTCTGGCAATCAGACCATCCTTTGTGTATTTATTTAATGGGATACCTCTGATTTACGGTGATCTTAGCAGATGGGAAAATATCGTCAGCTCACTCATTTGTGCTTTGATTTGTGACAAGATGTAATCCTCCTTCCCTTAAGCCTCTCCTCACTTTAATAGTCTCTGATATTTATATCGGCAGGGAAATAATAGAAAATTGGCTGTGAAAAGGCTATGCTAATCTAAGTAAATAATACAAGATTGATGACTAGATTGATTACTATACGGGTGGCTCTCAATCATATGCTTAGGAGGGACCTATGAAAAAGTGTAGCTAGAGACCTTATTTAGACACACACACAAACACACTTCAATAAATTTACTTTGCTAATCTCTATTTCACAAGGTTACCTTTCCAACAAGTCCCATTCTACAGTTCTTAGGTAGAGCCAATACTTACTCATTAAGAAGCAGCATTCAAGAAATCAAGCAGGGCAGTCTTGTTCTATTTATAGTATCTGTCTCTCACAGTTTAACAATGACAATCTGAAAATTAACGAGCTGTCAAACCATAGACTTTCTCTTTCCCAGACCATTCTTGTTACTCAACTTTCTCACTTTATAGTTAATTACATACTAGGATATATCAGTGTATTCATACTGGGGAAGAAGTGTTTGTTTTAATTTTTTTCCAGTATACATTTAAATAAAATCTTAAAAAAATCAATAGGCTATTGAATATTTCTAAATATGTTTAAGTTTGCTAGTTTTTATTCCTACTATCACACTTTGTGATAAGTTGTGATATCTAAATGCCACCTGAAAAACACACTTCTTACAGTGTTAGAGTTGGAAGGGAGCCTAGAAATAATATAATAAACTCCTCTCAAGGCTCCAAATTACCAGACCAGATACTATCTATCATACAACTATAACAGAGTAAAAAAAAAATATAGTCCTTATAATTGAACTGGTGGTGCAGTGGTTAACTGTTAGGCTGCTAACCAAAAGATTGGCAGTTCAAATTCACCAGCTGCTCCTTGGAAATTCTATGGGGCAGTTCTATTCTATTCTATAGTTTCTCCCAGGGCCAAAAGACAGAGAAAACCTTCCCCTGGAGCCGGTGCCCTGAATTTGGACTTCTAACCTCTTAAACTGTGAGAAAATAAATTTCTATTTGTTAAAGCCACCCACTAACCTTCCAAGAATTTCTGATGGTATGTTATTTTTATATTAATACTTGGTTATCTATTGATCAATTTATCTGCTCATTCACTTATGGTATTTCTGTTATAGCATCACTAAGAAACGAAGACACTACCATATGCAGCGATGATATTTCAATATTTAAAATATTTAACAATTCATTGGGCAACCATTAAAGAGAGTGGATTCACTGATCTGTTATAATGGGTAACAGCCATAAAACCAGATTGGACATACCAGTGTGCATCACCTGAATAACAGACCTGAACTGACCAACTCTCAGACATAAATGCTTTATAATAGGAGGATTCTTGTTTGTTTTTCTTAAGTGAAAACTGGACTGAATTTTTTTTTAATAAGTGAAAATTGGGCTGAAATTTACATCTGCTTGAAACCAAGTAGGGCCAAGAAGGCATATGTGGAACTACAAGCTGACGAAGAAACTAAACTAAATCAGTGCAGCCAGAAGCCAAAGGAGTGCCCAAGAATGTGAGACCTCATGCATGTGCAGGAATCTTGAAGAGGACGCAGGAGTCCCCATAGCATGGACCTGGAAGTTCAAGTCTATGTTTTTGAGATCTTAAGAGACAGGGAGAAATAGCTGACCGACCTTTGGTGCATATTCTATATCCATGTGCAGAATACTTTAGCCCTTTCTTTCTCAATGTTTGGGAAAAAAAAACTTTTATTACAAAAAGAAAACATCAAAAGAGAAATGCTGCTTAAAATGTTACAGACTCTCTCAGAGGATCTCAGATCCTGCACACCCTTTGGTTGTTACTTTTCATTAAGTATCAGTAACAAACAAAGCCAGGCAAAGAATATTTTTGCATAGTTCTTGGCTTCCTCCAGGTTACAGTTTGTCTCAGTTACCTATTGTTTTTGTTGTTACGTGCCACTGAGTCGATTCCGAGTCATAGCGACCCTACACACAACAGAATGAAACACTGCCTGGTCCTGCACCATCCTCACAATGGTTGCTATGTTTGAGCCCGTTGTGACAGCCACTGTGTCAATCTGTATCCTTGAAGGTCTTCCTCTTTTTCACTGACACTCTACCGTACCAAGCATGATGTCCTTCTCCAGGGATGGTACCTCCTGATTACGCGTCCAAAGAGTACTCTGGCTATACTTCTTCTAAGACAGACTTTTTCATTCTTCTGGCAGTTCATGGTATTAAATTTATATTCCTCACCAACATCATAATTCAAAGGCATCAATTCTTCTTTGGCCTTCCTTATTCATTGTCCAGCTTTTGCATACATATGCGGTGATTAAAAATAGTATGGCTTGGGTCAGGCGCACTTTAGTCCTCAAAGTGACGTCTTTGCTTTTCAACACTTTAAAGAGGACTTTTGTAGCAGATTTGCCCAATGCAATAGGTCGTTTGATTTCTTGACTGCTCCTTCCATGGGCGTTGATTGTGGATCCAAGAAAAATGAAATCCTTGACAAGTTCAATATATTCTCCATTTATCATGATGTTATTTATTGATCTGGAGCCCTGGTGGCACAGTGGTTAAGAGTTTAGCTGCCAGTCAAAAGGTTGGCAGCTCAAATCCGCCAGCTGCTCCTTGGAAACCCTATGGGGTAGTTCTACCCTGTCCTGTAGGGTCGCTATGAGTCCGAATCAACTCGACAGCAATGGGTTTGTTTTGGTTTTGCTTATTGGTCCAGTTGTGAGGATTTTTGTTTTCTTTAAACTGAGGTGTAATCCATACTGAAGGCTGTGGTCTTTGGTCTTTATCAGTAAATGCTTCAAGTCCTCTTCACTTGCAGCAAGCAAGGTTGTTTCATCTGCATATTGCAGGTTGTTAATGAGTCTTCTTCCAATTCTGATGTCCCATTCTTCTTCATATAGACCTGTTTCTCTGATTATTTGCTCAGCATACAGATTGAATAAGTATGGTGAAAGGATACAACCCTGATGCACAATTTTCCTGATTTTAAACCATGCCGTACCCCCTTGTTCTGTTTGAATGGTCTGTGTACAGGTTCCATACACGTAGAATTAAGTGTTCTGGAATTCCCATTCTTCGCAATGTTATCCATAATTTGTTATGATCCACACAGTCAAATGTCTTTGCATAGTCAATAAAACACTGGCAAACATCTTTTTGGTATTCTCTGCTCTCAGCCAAGATCCATCTGACATCAGCAATGAGATCCCTCATTCCACATCCTTTTCTGATTCGGCTTGAATTTCTAGCAGTTCCCTGTCAATGTACTGCTGCAACCGCTTTGGAATGATCTTCAGCAAAATTTTACTTGCTTGTGATATTCAATAACATTGTTTGATAATTTCTGCATTTTGATGGATCACTTTTCTTTGGAATGGGTACAAATATGGATCTCCTGCAGTTGGTTGGCCAGGTAGCTGTCTTCCAAATTTCTTGGCACTGCATCCATGTGTTGAAATACCTCAGTTGGTACTCCACTGATTCCTGGAGCCTTGTTTTTCACTGATGCCTTCAGTGCAGCTTGGACGTCTTCCTTCAATATCATTGATTATTGATCATATGATGCCTCCTAAAATGGTTGCAGGTCAACTAATTCTTTTTGGTACAGTAACTGTATATTCCTTCCATCGTTTTTTTTTGATGATTCCTGTGTCCTTCAATATTTTGCCCATAGAATCCTTCAAAATTGCAACTCAAGGCTTGAATTTTTTCTTCAGTTCTTTCAGCTTGAGAAATGCCATGTGTGCTCTTCCCTTTTGATTTTCTAACTCCAGGTCTTTGCACATTTCAGTTATCTCGTGCTGCTATAACAGGAATACCACAAGTGTGTGGCTTTAATAAACAAACATTTATTTTCTCACAGGTTAAACTTGTACCTGTCCAGTCGATTTCAACTCATAGCGACCCTATGGGACAAGGCAGAACTGCCCCACAGGGTTTCCAAGAAGCAGCTGGTGGATTAGAACTGCTGATCTTTTGGTTACCAACCAAACTCTTAACCACTATGCCACAAGGGCTCCTCTCACAGATTAAGAGGCTGGACATCTGAATTGAAGGTGCTGGCTCTAGGGGAAAGCTAGCTCTCTGGGGGACAGTGTTTGTCTCTTTTCAGCTTCTGTCTCTTGCTTCCTTAGAGATTGTATGTGGCTTTGCATCCGTCTTCCCTCATCTCTGCTTGCTTGCTTTGTTGCTTGCTCAGTCTGCTCTTTCATATCTCAAAGGAAATTGACTTAAGACACAACCTACACTAATACTGCCTCATTAACATAACAAAGAAACCCATTTCCAAATGGGATTTTAACACAGGTCTGTATTATAACCATAGATTAGGATTTACAACACATGTTTTTGGGGGACACGATTCAGTACATAACATAGTTGAAATGAACTAAATAAAAGGTGATTATCCCCGGGCTGAATGATTACAGACTCTCATTTCCTGAATGACTGCCTTTTATGAGTTTGTTTTGCTTTCTTTTTTTTCTTTCATGTTGCCACGTACTGCTCTTTTTAAATGTTAGTCTTTGCAGGCTGAATCTGTGTAGCTATGACATGCTAAGATTTGATTTCAATATTCTTAATTTTGTTCTAATATGGCAGTTAATAGCTTTTTGGGGAGAGTGAATGATGTTTTTAAAATTCTGAAGTTGCAATTAATTAAAGATTGTTAATTATATGATCAGAAGTTCTACTAAGTCCTTCATTAACTTAGGAGACTATAAATAACAAACCCAAAACTTGAATAATCATAAGTTTTAAGTAATAATATAAACAATAATATTGGATATATTTAGTGAGTTGACTCAAGAGCAGAAATAACAAAAACAAATTATGATGTTTAGCTCATTGATGGTTTCTTTGTTTAATCATTAATTTTAATATTTAGATGACTGGCTAACATATTAAGAATTTCTGATGTTATCTTTGTTATTATACCTATACCTATTTATCTATTGATCAATTTATCTGTTCATTCAGTTATTCACTCATTCAGATCTTCAGAATATGTCACTAATGATGTTTAACTTGCAATTTAAATCTCTCTAGAGGATGGCAAGAGAAAAACGCAAATCAATGGTGTCCTGGGTAGGTCCTAAGTAACTGCATAGAGGAATGGGTAAGATATTTTGAATAAATCAGTCTCATACAACTCCCTGGAAAAAATCTTAAAGCACTTCCCCTTAAAGACTGTCAACGGGATCACTTTTTATGCATGTAAAATAGAGAATCTTAATTTATTCCTTTAGGCAGGAAGCAGAGGGCAATTATAATTATATGGTAACTGCGCTGCACTTTAATAATTGGAAAATTTGAAAATATTTATGCCAGTAGTAGAAATGTAGCCTATATTTTTATATAAAGTGTCTACCAAAACCAAACCTACTGCCACCAAGTGGATTCTGATTCATAGCGACCCTGTAGGACTGAGTAGCACTGCTCCATAAGGTTTCCAAGATTGTAAATCTTTATGGAAGTAGACTGCCACATCTTTCTCCCATGGAGCAGCTGCTGGGTTTGAACTGCCAACCTTTCGGTTAGCAGCGGAGCGCTTTAACCACTGCAGATGGTAATAACTTGATTTATTTCTGTAAGAGTGTGGGGGTGCAGGGATTTTAAATGATATTGTACAAGGAGTGTTTTATCACTGAATTTACAGAAGCTGAGATCAGTAATCCCCATTAGGTGAGAGCAGAAATCATTGAACAGTTCAAGAGAAGTTACTATAGTAAATTTGATAAGTTCCATATTTCCATTAAAATGCACATTTGTATTTTGGGGACAGGACATTAAGTTGATGAGGAAAACTATCATCTTATCCCACGCAAGCTTAAAATTATAACTGTGAGAGTCAAATATCCTACTGCTTTAACACTGTAGCAGGTGAGGTTAATAGTTAAGTTAGTCAATTAATTGAAAGGCCAGCAGTGATTTCTGTCTGAACCAGTTGTAATGCAAACTTTGATACCCTAAATAGTTCAATTTTGCCTTCTAACTGCATTTCTAGAAGCAGAAACAGATGCTCCAGGCTCAAGATCGCTCACAAAAGATTCTAATGAGATGAAAAAGTATGAATATAAATTGCACCTTATCTCTGATGCTTTAAGAGGGAATTTTCTCAGAAATTATGTTTAGAAAGATATTGTTCCTGTGATTAGCATAAATTCTTACACTTAATTTCACTTATTGCAAGTGATGTTTCTGTTTTCTTCTTTCTGCATGTACTTATGTAGTATATTTAGTTAGGTTTTGGCAATAAGGAGTCTTTTGGGCTTTTTTTAAAAACATGATTTAACATATTATCAGTTTTCTTTCTACTGATGAACGAGGTAAAAGTGGTTCTTAGCTATTAAAGAAAGAATATTTTTCAGCTAGATTTCTCAGACTTCAAAGACATGATTCTTAGAGCTCGTGTAAGATTGTGTAGATATTCATCAATCTGATGGAGGTATGATATTGCTAAAATAACTTCCCGTAGGTTTGTACTTGTGGTGCGATGTATTGCTTTTGTACGGCCTTTCTCGCCATGGTCTTGTAATGCCCACCCAAGTCATTGGGTGGGACTATGCAAACAGGGTAACTGTGGCCCACCAAAGGGATTGGTCAGTTTTGCCTTAAAATAGAGCCAATTCCAGAGCAGAGAGAAGATCCCACTGCCACCAAGGAAGAACAGCCAGGAGTAGAGAGCACTTCCTTTGGACCTAGGATCCCTGTGCTGAGAAGCTCCTGTAGCCAGGAGACAGAGAGAGTGGGAGAAGCAGACAGAGAAATGGCAACAAGAGATGGTGTGGTGGGCTTCCCAGCCCATGGAGCAAGAAAGCTGAGTGCCTTTGTGCAGGAGGCTTGCTGGCAGAGTAGAGTGCCTCTGGGCACTTACTGGCTGAGCTAAAAGAGCTTTGTAACACTTGCCCAATCAGGGCAGAGGCTGAGGGCCAGAGAGGCACACCTGCAAGCACAGCTGGGAAGAGGCTGTCCTGATAGAAGAACTGTATCCTGAGCATTCCTGAACCTGAACTGTAACCTGTTACTTCCCTGATAAACCCTATAATCATGAGTATTATCTGTGAGTTCTGTGTTGTCATTGCAAAGAATTATCAAACCCAGCAGAGAAGTAGAGAACACTGTGGGGAGAACGGTTGGTGTCAGAATTGGTAAAGACAGAGGGGAGAGGAGGCATGTCTGATCTTCACCTCATAGGAATCAGCTTTGAGCTGTTGGTCTTGATTCTCCTTCCCCCTTGTGAGGTTAAAGGAAGTCAGACACCACCCCCATGTCATTTTTACAGTCAGTACTCTACAACTAAACTGAAATAGTAAAGGTATAAAATTTTGATCAACTGAGATTCTCCTCTAAACTTAAAAAAAATCTAACATTTCTTATTGAGAATTAGGGTAGATTTTAAATCTTATGTTAAAATTTCCAAATATTTGTAAGTCAAGCAACATGGAATATTCACACAGAGGAGAATATACCTCAAAATATATCTATTCAATGTAGATTTATACATAATATGGGGATTAAATTATTTCTAAGCAAGTTAGAAGAGATTTGCATTTACATGGGTACACACTAGGCTACTATCAAAGTGATGCCAGAATAGAATTTTTTTTCATATAGCAATCCAAAGATAGGCAGGCTTTTTCAGGCTGTGAAGTGGTTGTGCTGTTCTCAACTTATAATTTTTATTGTGCATCCATGGAATAAATGCAATCCAATCCAACAGGAAGGAGAAAGGGAGCAGGGAAGTCAACATTTAATGGTTTTATGGACAAGAAGTGATAAAGGTTGAAGTAATTTATTGTTGTTGTTAGTTGCCGTCAAGTCAATTCTGACTCATGGCAACCCCATGTATGCAGACTGGAACTCCATAGAGTTTTCAAGGCTGTGACCTTTCAAAAGCAGAACCCCAGGCCTGTCTACCAAGGTGCCTCTAGGTGAACTTGAACCACCAACTTTTTGGCTAGTAGTCAAGCAGTATATCTAAATCTAAATCTAAGACTCACTCTGTATCTAATCACTTCCGCTCAGATCCCATTGGCCATAATATAGCCATATGTCTACACTTAGCCATGAGAGAGGCTGGGGGTGGTGGGCAGACTCTAATGTGACCCCCAATGACCCTCACATTCTGGTATTCAAGCCTCTGGAAGCCTTCTTGATTTGGGGCTGAACTTCATAATGAATAATTCATAATTCATTCTTTATAATGAATAGAATATGGGAAAAGTGATAGGCTATTACTTCCAAGGTAAGGTTATAAAAAGACTGCAGCTTTCATCTTGGGTGCTCTCTTGCCCTCTGTTGGATCACTTGTTCTGGAGGAAGCCAGCTGCTACATCATGATGTAACCCTGTGGAGAGCCCTCATGAGTGCTCTTGGAAGCAGATTTCTGAGGCCTGCCAATCACTATGTGATTGAGCTTGGAAGTAAATCCTCCCCCAGTCAGTCCTCAGGATGACTGAAGCCCTAGCCAAAACCTTGATTTCAGCCTAATGAGCAAATTTGAGTCAAACCCACCCAGATAAGCTACTTCTAGATTCCTGACTTTGAAAACTGTGAGATAATAAATGCCTGTTGTTTATAGTAGCTAATATTTGGAGTAATTTTTTCTGCAGCAATGGATAACTAATACATGAGGAAATGCAGTCTTCAGCTGGGTAATCGTGTACTATTACTATAGACAAAGTGAAAAATGGATATTGGCAAACGACCAGCAGTCTGCCACTGGGAAACAGTGAGCACTATGACTATAACTGGTGATAGAAATACATTTTTGCTCTTCTCATCATAAACAATATATAACTAAAACAGACTTGCTTAGATGAAAAAAGATACGTTAGATAAAGAAAACAGTTGTAAATGCAAGCTAATTGTCCTTTTTACCCACACCTGAGAAAGATCTATTGGGTCTGCTATAGTGGTGTCTGGTCCCAGCTACCTTTTACATTCTGTCAAGATGTTTTATTGGCCTCTGAAGGAACTAGTCTCAAACTGAGAGTACCCCAGGGAGGGAAACAGGAAATTTACCTGAATTGGTAAGACTAGGTGACTGGGATGTCAAGTGCTGTTCTTGAAACATTTTAACACTAGCTAGCATTTATTGGTTTTCATTGGCTAATTCAGGAAGTAGATGGCCAGGCCTTTTCTTTCTAACTGCTAGAAACAGACACCATGTTTGGTAAAGTAGACGGTCAGCAAAAATGAGGGAAACCTCCAATGAGATGGACTGGCATAATAGCCAAAACAATGGACTCAAATACACCAACAATCATGAAGATGACACAGGACCAGGCAACGTTTTGTTCTGTTATACACAAGGCCCCTACGAGTCAGAGTTGATTCAATGCCCGCTAACAGAAACTAACAACACGTACTGAGTATCCACAATGTGGTATACACTGTTTCAGCAATTCCACATAGTACTACAGGAATCCTCATAGGAACCCTTTGAAGTAGGTACTGATACTATTATATCACAGACGGGGAAACTGAGACTTAGGTGAAATATGTTAATGTAAAATACTTAATAGTAAGTTGATGAAGAATACAAGAATAAAATAGTTTAACACTAAGGCAGCATTAAAGGGAGGAAAAAGGAGGGAATGCAGTAATAAGACAAGGGATTCTGCTTTAGTATAGAAGTCTTGGCCAAACTATGGTCAGAATGTAGTAAACAGCAGAGGTGGCTGTCAAGCTGAGCAGAGAATGTGTGAGTCGTAAGCCATGAAAAGATGTATGAAAGCAAAAAGCAGGATAGGGTCGGAATTATTCTTCTTCAAATAAGGAAACTTCAATGATTAGGCCACAGTTGTTCTTTTAGTCAAAACTTATAAAGTTTTCCAGGAAACCTTGACTAGACAGTGATCACTTTTGGTCTTAAAAAAGCCAAGACCACTTAACCTTTCAAAATCTATGTCACCTTTTTGGCAATGCTTCCCTAACCATCTTTCTCACCTCCACCAATGGAAGACTTCATCACTGCTTCTTCTATGCTACCTCTATAAATTGAATTGTTGTTGTTTTTGTTAGATGGCTTCAAGTCATTTTCAACTCACAGTGACCGCAATGTGACAGAGTAGAGCTACCCCCTGGGGTTTTCTAGGCTGTAATCTTTATAGAATCAGATCATCAGGTCTTTTCTCCTACGGAGACACTTCAGCGGGTTCGAATTGGCAACCTTTTCGGTCAGCAGCCCAGCACTTAACCGTCATCACTGCTTCTTCTCTGCTACCTCTATACATTGAATGTGGTCCTATTATTTCATTTATCACACTTGATTTATTTGTTTACATGGCTATCTTAATAGTTGATGAGCTCCTTAAAAGCACTGCCCATATCTTTTTAGTTTTTGTGTCCTTTGTGTCTGACACAGTATTAAACATTCTCAATGTTTATTGAATTGAATTAAATGTCTTTATGACATGTAGGAGGTCTGACTGAGGTTGGTATAAATAAGGATAGCATATAGTTGAAATATGTGGCATTGCTCCCCTTTTGTTACACCAAAAATATCAGTCATGGTTTTTTTTTTTTTTTTTTTTGAGCTAAGCCTACAGAATCCTTTTCCACACAGGTAGGTGCTGTATATCAGTAGAAGATGGCATGAAATGAAAGCTGTTTTACAAGACAGCCACATAGGTTAACACTGCACAAAATATGCTCAGCGAACATGGCAGTGCTGCTCTTTTCCATCCTAAGCTAAAGGGTCTTAGTTCAAGCTAATAATACCAGTATACCCTTATAAAAAGGTTTATAGTAAATTGAATATTGAGGCTTTAGAAAAAAACAAGAAAGCAATTCAGTATAAAAATGTCTGCAGATATTTCTGGGAGGGCTGTAGAGGTTTAGAGACAGTTTACATTGACCCTAATGAAGTTTTATTTTTGTTTCTTCCTTTAGCATTTAGAAAGTTGCACCTTCTTTTCTCCAATTCTGTTTCACCACTGTTCTGATTAAGAAATTTATAAGGATGAGGAAGGAGATGACTAGCAATCCATGCCCATCAGGCAGCCATGTCTAAACCAAGAACACATATTTCAGGCCTGCCAATATAAACACTTAATGAAGGAAATTTGCTGAAATGCCAAGCAAGACTTATATGTGTTTTTTCCCACTTTCTGTGTACTAGATCAATGATGGCAATCAGTCAACTACTTGAAGGATTGATCCTTGTAATTGTGAAATTGAACCGTAAGGGAAATGAAGCAGGAAGGGCTGAAAATAAGTCCTCCCTTAAAGTTTTGGAATTTAGATGTTAAAACACAGCTTTGACATTGGCAGATCTGTCAACTCTTCTTCACTTTCCCCACACAGAAGGACAGTATTTGCCTTACTTGGTTTGTCTTTAAAGAGCCCCAGCTATTCTGAACGCAGGGTTACCATTTTCCTACCACAATTAAATGGAGTCCTTGAGTGGTGCAAACAGTTAAGAGTTCAGCTACGAATGGAAAGGTTAGCTGTTCAAATCCACTCAGAGGTGCCTCTGAAGAAAGCCTGGTGATCTACTTCTAAAAGATCACAGCCACTGAAAACCCTATGGAGCACAGTTCCACTCTGACACACATGGGGTCACCATGAGTCAGAATCAACATCATGGCAACTTATTTTTTTTAAATCCCAACTAAAAACAGCTCTTATAAGCATCTCCAAAATTGTTTAATGGGAACACTGTCTACTATGCGTCCTGCCCCTGTAAGAGGTTCCTTGTTCTCTTAATCTGCTACTTTTGTTGTCACAGGTTTATGCTGCAGCATAACCCCCTGGTCACATGGCATCTTCTGTCCGTCTTTTTGGGTCTCTTCTCTTTTATAATGGCATAACTCAGATTGGATAAGGCCCACTCTGCTCCAATATGACCTCATGTTAACTTAATTGATAACATCTTCAAAGAACTTATTTCCAAATGGGAGTCCCTGGGTGGTATAAAACCTAAGTTGCTCACTGCTAACCGAAAGACTGGAGGTGTTGGAGTTCACCCAGAGGAAACTCAGAAGAAAGGCCTGGCAAGCTACTTCCGAAAAATCAGCCATTGAAGCATAATTTTACTCTGACACACATGGTGTCACCATTTGTTGGAACGGATTTAATGGCAACTACAAGCAGGAAATATCTCTTGCATATCTAGTATGTACTTGACCCTACCAAGGCTTTACATATGCTTTTCACATAATGCTGCTTTATAGATGAGAAGACAGATTTAGAGAGGTTAAATAACTTGCCCAGGTCCACACAGCTTTTACTGGACAGAGAACCCAGGACAGTGATGTTGTTTTCACTATTATATGCTCCCTCCCAGAAGCTTATAATTAAATGAAGAAGACAAATAGCAAAATTATACTTTCTAATATCTGAACATCAGAGTCATCCTTTGTATTCCTAGGATAAATCTACCCCACAGGTTTTTCATGAAGATTAAATAAAAAGTGAGTATGAAGAGGATGATTTGCATTTCTTATATGTGTATACATAATCAGGCAGAGGATTTTAAAATGTCATATCTAATGTACAAATTCCTAATATAATTGGGACTCTTTATCATTCTTTCAAAATGATATATCTCTTTTTTCACCATACTACTAATAAGCAAAGCAATAAATTGTTTTTCCCTATATGTCACTTCAAGGTACCTCTTGGCTAATCCTGAAGTTAGCTAATTCTGACTGTTCGAAGCATGTCGTACATTACTGAATTTAGCCACACGACCCAGTATAAAAATGTCACTATGTAAGGTCTTTTGCGAGACTGTGAGCTTCCAGAAGGCAGAAGTTATGACTTATGCTTCTGATCCATTAGCAGAGGGTCTGAAACAAGAAATAAGAGTGCCCAACATATCCGTATTTTCCATAATTCCTTTACACTAACAGATTTAAATAAATCATAGTAACTAAAACAATTATTATGGAAATGGAGCGTTTCAGTAGGAAGAGCATTAGCCAGGAGTGACAGATTCTGGGCACCTGTCTAAATTTCTTATCTCAACACTGCTGTTTACTTGCTATGCAATCATGGACAAGTCACTAATATTTTCTTAAATATAGTTTATTGATCTATAAAATAAATCCAAAAATATCTCCCTCACTATAGAAAATAAACTATTGCTCTCTTAATGTGTTGGTTTTGTTTGTCACATGTTTATATTCTTTGTTAATCTGATAATAGTAAGTAAATAATAGAATAAGTCTTATAGAGCTAAAAGAAATCCAAGACATTGCTTTGCCTTCCTTACCATCAAAACCCTTTTTAAAGCTGTCATTCAAAAATATTAATTGATTTTACAAAATACAGCAAATTGTTAATTATTGAACCAAGGTTTCCTGCTTTCCTTCTCAGTCCTGTATTTACCATATTACCCTATTAGTAAAAAAAAAAAAAAAAAATTACATGTTAAATCAATACAATAAGATATAGCCCACATTTGGAACATGCTCTGGAATTTACAAAACAATTGTGCAACTGCCAATCACCCTACATGACAAGCATTATCATTCCGATATTTTAGAAGAGAGCACACAGACTCAGGAATATGGAGTGACTTAGCCAAAGTCCCACAACTTACAAGGGGCAGGGCTGGGACTTGGCCTCATTATCCTGGCGTTCCAGTTTCTTCTGCTTGGTATAGCAGTTGCAGTTCTTGCTGAATATCATGGTTGTGTTATGTTTTAATTAAATGAACTAATCTTTATATTGTTTCCCATGACACTTAGTAGTTACATTTCTCTTTTTTTTCTTTCATAAATCCTAATTTTCACTATTTAAAATGGTATTTTTCCTTACTGTTAAATCATTAAATTAAGCTAGTTTTCTCCTGGTGAGTAAAATGCTGCAAGCTTAGAGGGGAAAAGCCCACAGGGAACTCATAAACAGATGAAGTAGCTCAGCCTTAACTGGGTATATTTTTTGCAAATTTCATTCAAAGTAGTATATAATAATTTCTAATACCAGGAGGTAATGTAACAGCAGCATACAAGATATAAGTGTAACAGGAAAAAAAAAAAAAAAAAAAAAACCTGCCTTAAGGTAGATAAAACTTGTGGAATTGTCACTTAATGAAAGTTTCTAAATTGAGTAGGACAAGAAGTAGAAAGCTTTGAAGGGCCTATTTTTAAGCTATGAATTAACTGTATGAGATGAAGTCTCTTGGTGGGTTACATTTAGGGCAAATTTGTCATCAAGTGGCCAAATTCATTGAACAAGATAAGTGACTACTCAGATACTTGGTAAAAGTATAAGAATATTTGGTGACTCATAGCACTGAAGTGACAGCCTGCATAGTTGGGAAACTACATATAGACTAGGTTTTTTAAAAAAATGGACCCTGGTAAAGCATAAATATTTCTTATAAGCTTCAAATATGCTTAAGTAGCCTGTATTACCTTAAGGCAGTCTAAATGGATAAGGAAGCAGGAGAAGTTTTCCTAAGATACAGAATTTTAGTATTTAGAAATACAAAAAAGAAAGTGGACAATTGGATTGGACAAAATATAGCACTGTAATTACTAATAAAGAGAAACAGGTTACTCTGATCATTTAATGCTAACTTCCAATATATTGAAATTTGTTATTTCCATGAGATTTTTTAATCGATGCAACACTATTGTAACAATTGTTTGTCCAATTAGAATCCCAATGGTAATTTAAACAATTTCACATGATATTAGTGCTTTAGCAGGTTTAATTGCCTCTATAAACCTCTATCGTCAAGGATTTCATTTTACTTGGATCCACAATCAATGGCCATGGAAGCAGCAGTCAAGAAATCAAATGACCTATTTATTGCATTGGGCAAATCTTCCACAAAAGATCTCTTTAAAGTGTTAACAAGCAAAGATGTCGCTTTGAGGATTAAGGTGTGCCTGATCCAAACCATGATTATTTTCAATCACTTCATATGCATGCGAAAGCTGGACAATGAATAAGGAAGACCAAAGAAGAATTGATGCCTTTGAATTATGATGTTGGTGAAGAATATTGAATATACCATGGACTGCCAGAAGAACAAACAAATCTGTCTTGGAGGAAGTACAGCTAGAATGTTCCTTAGAAGGGAGGATGACGAGACTTCGTTTCACATACTTTGGACACGTTATCAGGAGGGATCAGTCCCTGGAGAGGACATCATGCTTAGTAAGGTAGAGTGTCAGCGAAAAGGAGGAAGACCTTTGACAAGATAGACTGACACACTAGTTGCAACAATGGGCTCTAACATAGCAATGATTATGAGGATGGCGCAGGACTGGGTAGTGTTTCATTCTGCTGTACATAGGGTCTCTATGAGTTGGAACTAACCTGAAGGCACCTAACAATGACATGTCTGTAAACTAGATGGGACACTGAAGCCACAAGTATAAATTGTCTTGAGCAAATTGGGATGTGTAGCAAGCTAACAAATTTTGTAAAAAAAAAAAGCTTATTTTTACAATTTTTTTTAATGTTCAAAGGAGGGTGTTCTCATATCTTTAATTTGAGGGGTTTTAACAGGGAGTCTGTGAAGGTCCACAGAGAAACTTCTGGTGCCCATGAAGCTTGTGGAATTCTATGCTCGATTGCACTTTTCCTCTCAGAGCACTGGATTTTCAAAGCTGTCTGCAAGCCAAAATGGCTTAAGACAACTGTCCTAGGAGACAGGCAGTTGTGTAGTCAGAAAACAGTGCTCTGGTTCTTCGTATGGTCTCTTTAGCGCAACTGTGCTTTCACGTTTCCAGTCTGCTCACACTGCAGAACACCATGCTAAGGAGAAAAATAGGCATTTCTCCTGAGTAACTAGTATGATTTCATATTACGAGCACTGTACTTTCTCTCTCATTATATTTCCTTTTTTTTTTTTTTTTTGCTTTGGCAATCAGGATCATCTGCCAGAGGCTTCCGTGAGTCAATCTGCAACAGATGCCTAGGACTCCATAGCACCGATCTGGGTAGTTAACTTTATCCTCAATTTATGTTGCTCTTCTGCTCTTACTTTCCCAAACCTATTAATTTTTTAAATCTATTAAACTTTAAACCACTTCTTCAAATCGTTATAGAACAAGGGGGACAATAAATAAGTAAAATAGATAGTAATCTAGCATATATAAATATTCCAGACAATAATACACTATCAGAAGTCCGAAGTCAAAGATATTATCCTTTGGCTAAATGTTTTTAGCAAATGTGGAATTCAAGCTGCAGACTATAAAATAGCTAAGATTTGAATATGTAGTAAAAATAAAATAAAGTAACATGAAACAGTTTTACTGATGAGCAGAAAGGCATAAGTGTAGAATTAGGTTTGACAGCCTACTACCAGGTTCAGCAAGACAGTAGCAAGCTACTTCATTGGGGTTGATGGTTTCATTGGAGGACAATTGGGGAGATTAAGTATCATTAATACTTCCTGTTAGTTGCCATGGAGTCGATTTGAATCATGGTGACCTAGACATCCACATTTCTTCAGTTGGAAAAAAAAATCGAATTCATTGCAGTGTTTGGTACATATCTAGCAAACATTTGCTGCTGAGTAAGTGGCTGCACTTCTGATGGTGCAGGTTGTGTGTGTATTACAGGCAGTCGCCCCCTGAAATACAGCCTGCATCTTCTCACCGAGGTGGACCTTGAGCACCAGGAGAGAAAGGTGCCTTCTTCTTCGTCTTCCTTTTTTTTTTTTTTTTTTGGTACTTTAGATGAAACTTTACAGAACAAACTAGTTTCTCATTTAATAGTTAGTACACATATTGTTTTATGACATTGGTTAACAACCCCACGACATGTCAACACTCTTCCTTCTCAACCTTGGGTTCCCTATTACCAGCTTTCCTGTCCCCTCCTGCCTTCTAGTCCTTGTCCCTGGGCTGTTGTGCCCCTTTAGTCTCCTTTTGTTTTATGGGCCTGCCTAATCTTTTGCTGAAGGGTGAACCTCAGGAGTGACTTCATTACTGAGCTAAAAGGGTGTCCGGGGGCCATACTCTTGGGGTTTCTCCAGTCTCTGTCAGGCCAGTAAGTCTGGTCTTTTTTGTGAGTTAGAATTCTGTTCTACATTTTTCTCCAGCTCTGTCTGGGACTGTCTATTGTGATCCCTGTCAGAGCAGTCAGTGGTGGTAGCCAGGCACCATCTAGTTTTATTAGACTCAGTCTGGTAGAGGCTGTGGTAGACGTGGTCCGTTAGTCAAAAGGTGCCTTCTTCTAATTCACACAAAGCTCCATCTGGGCCAGAGGGAAGCTGTGACACAAATACATTCTCCTGCTTCTTCGCTTTTACTTCACAGATGGATAGTTCCATTCATAGTCTATTAGTTTGATTTTCTCAAAATATGAAATAAATTGTATTTATATTTTGTATAAATTTTATTTATATGATACATTAGCAAAATCATTATAATGTTTAAGCCTCAACAAGGTTATTTTTTATTAAACATTCACCAGTGGCGATTAATAAGACGGGTAAGTTCTTTTCATGCAACTACTCTGAGTTTTGGATTATTACTTACTTTTCTTGTCTTTTCAGTACCATTTAGCTCCCATTCCTATACCCCTTTAGAGGAGAAAAGGTTCCAGTTCTAATATTTCATAAGTATAAGCCTAATTAACATCCTCGTTGCCATCAGTCAATTCCGACTCATCGCAACCCTATAGGACAAAGTAGAATAAGGTTTCTAAGGAGCGGCTGGTGGATTCAAACTGCTGATCTTTTAGTTAGCAGCCAAGCTCTTAACCACTATGCCACCAGAGCTCCGATTAACCTCCCACTCTTAAAAAAAAAAAAAAAAAATTCTTTCCATTCTTTGAAAGACACTTTTGCTTTATGATTGAAATTATCTTTTAAAATCATTTGAATATGACCAAACTATATTATCTTTAAACTTTCCAAATAATATTTTAGCATTTCACAATACGTGAGCATTGCGGGTGTATTTATCACCATGTGTGGGTAAGTTAGTAAGGGAAATAGCATTTGCCAGATGACTAAAATATAATGATCAATATATTTTAACCTATAGACAACACCAAGGTTATGGTCAGATTTAACACACCCAGATCCTTATGCCAGCTAAAGGTTTAAAACCTCTTTGTCTATGATTAATGTTTCAATTCAATGTACTAATATATTTTGTGTGCTTACTGTATGCCAGACTCCACTGCAACACTGACGTACCCCTACAAAAATCTGTTTGAAGGGAAACAGTGAAGACAAAGACATGCAGCCCCCAATCTGTCCCTCAGGGGGCACTGCTGGGCAATCAGTCATGTACCTTAGCATCATCACTCCTCCCACCTGCTCTCCCTTCTGCCCTCAATAAGATTGTTGCTCAGTGTCTTTCAAAGAGTGATGTGTTTTATTTATTCATTCATTCAGTATGAATGAATATTATGATATCTATGTCTTCCAAACTATCCATATTTGCCTGAATTTGTTTAAGATGATGTACATGCAAATCCAAGGTAAAATGTTCCAAAATATATGTTTGGAAATGAAATTTCACATTACTAACTACACTTTCCGAGCCCTGGTGGAACTGTGGTTAAGAGCACATTCCAATCCACCAGCCGCTCTTCGGAAACCCTATGGGGCAGTTCTCTGTCCTACAGGGCCACTATAAGTCAGAATCCTCAATGGCAATGGATTTGGTTTTTGGGTTTTTATCCACACTTTCCCTACTATATACTTCTTCAAAGTAAAACCTAGATTCTATCTAGCATATATATGTGTAATAATTGAGCAGCATTATTGTCATTCTCACTACTTAGTGAAATGAAATGTCTTAATAAGGCACTGCTTGTGGCTTCCGCGAAGTGTAGCTTTTAAGCTTTAGGTTAATTATGTGAACTTTCAAATTTATATTCTTATAAATGAACTTTTAAAGTTAATGGAGGAATAATAATTATGTAATGTGTGATGAGAGTGGTAAGGAAAATGTGTGGTGAATAGCTTAATGACAGTTAAGTCTAAATGCGAGTGATCAACACAAGAAAGGTGGTAAGTTAAAATAGACAGAAGTGTAATAGGCTCCAGAAGACTATAAATGTTTTAACTCTTAATCTATCCTCTAACTGTATTACATCTGAGCCTTGTAAAGCAGCCTGTACCTTATAGATACAGACACCTTCCCCTCTCACATATGCAATTTATTATTTATTCTCATATATATGTCAAATGTAGACTAGAGAAGATTCTAATAACTTGACTCATGGAAAAGAACAAGACCTCTTTTGACATGTGTTTTAAACAAAGCCTCATATATCTTCTTACTCTTCTCCCACATGCCTAAAATCCTCCACGTGCCTCTCTACTGCCCTTGGGATAGAGTCCAAATTTCTGTGCCTGAATTTCAAGCACCTGCTTGCTCTCCATCTTTGTTTCTCGTGACTTCTCTTTTTGTTAAACACACTTCCTACACCCCAGGTTCCAAATATATGCATTTGCTCTTTTTATGAATACACCACTTTCTCTCCTATCCTGCCCTCTGGGGTTTATTTTTTCTACTTCGAATGGTAACCTTCGTATTCTCTAACCCTGATTTCTTCCCCTGGCTAACTGTAGTTTATCTTTTATATCTCATCTGAAACATTGTCTTGTCTTAGTGCTCTCACAGACAACCAAGATTTTGTTTTGGTGCCTCTTTTTTCAGTGGTGTTGTAGTATGTCCTCTCTTCTCTGATACGTTGCAGAGACACTTTTCATTTAGTTTTCTGAATTTCTTTTTTTCTCAACAGTACCATATTGCATTGAAGATGCATTCTGATTTCAGAGAATTTATACTATAAAAATAGACCTCATGGTGACCATAGCACATCATTGATGGTACGACATTGATTTCAGGGATATTAAAATGTGAAAAAGAATGTGCATCTTATAGTTGATAAGCTTGTTTAATCTGTTCACTGTGCTTGAAAGTATTGCTGTTTGATTCCTTAATTTCATGGAGTTCTATGATTTTCTTATACATTATGACATCAGTGCTCACAAGCTGTGAAACCACCCACTGCACGAACAATCCATTTGTTTATATGGGAGGGTGCTGAAAAGAATTAGATAATGCGATAACTATTTCTATAACTGGATATATTAGAAAGATTTGACAGCTGCAATTATTCTCTAAAACAAAAAAAAATTATCAGGTAAAATTCTTCTGTACAGTACAGTAGATAATACTTACATGTGCTTACTGGGCAATTAAAATGTGTCTAGTCCTAATTGAGATGCACTTAAATGTGAAATACCCACCAGATTTTGAAGACTTGGTAAAATAAAGAGAATTTAAAGTATCTCATTAATATTTTTTATATCTATGACACGTTGAAATGATGTTTGAGATATATTGGGTTAAATAAACTATATTACTAAATTAAATTCACGTGTTTATTTTTACTTTTAAAATATTGCTACCAAACAACTTAGAAGCTCCTTAGAAGTGAGGATGGCAAGACTTCATCTCACGTACTTTGGACATATTATCAGCAGGGATAGGTCCCTGGAAAATAACATCATACTTGGTAAAGCAGAGTGTCAGTGAAAAAGATGAATACTTTCAATAAGATGAATTGACACAGTGGCTGCAATGATGGGCTCAAGTACAGCAATGATTGTGAGGATAGCACAGGACCCTTCTATTGTATGTAGGGTCGCTATGAGTAGGAACTGACTTGAGGGCACCTAATGACAACCAAATAATTTAAAATTACATATGTGGGTCATATTATATTACTGTAAAGCATTGAGCAAGAAGACTCTTTTTATGATGCAATATAAATAAAAAAATATATGGTCAAATACCGCTCTGAGAACTGTTTTTAACTGGAAAGTTTGATTTTCTCCAAAGAATCCACTAAAGCGTCTTATCCTTGGGAGCAAGGAACTTGGGATTTCTTTACCATTCATTGTATTCCCAAAGCCTACAGCAGTGCCTGGCATGGAGTAGGTTCTCAGTATATTTTTGGAATAAGTGAATGCCATATCTTTTTGTGCAGTTGGTAAGAACATGGGCTTTGGCATCAGGCAGCCTCACCTCTGATAATCACGTTGTTAACTTGAGCAGGTTACTTAGTATTTTGAATTCAGTTTCCTCATATGTGAGATGGAGACAATACCTATTCAGTTGATTACTGTAAGGATTAAATTAGACAATATATGTAAAGTGCCTAGTGTAGTTCAGATACATTAAAGAAAATACAGTACAAAGGTAGGGATGGCTGGCAATGCATCCTTCTGGCATTGCTTTCACACACCAAGAATTATGATCTTAAAGGTCATGGTTTACTGATACATTTTCCTGAGCTTGGAACAAGTAATAAATTTATCCTGCTATATTTTGGGTGAAAACAAAACGTATCCAACATAAACTTGATCAAACAAATTATATGCAGCTAATCTAACATTTTCAATAGTTTAAAAAAAAGAGAGAAAAGAAAAGGAGTAATGAAACAAGGAAGGAAGGAAAGAAAGAAGGGGAAAGACAGAAAGAACCTCTAGTCAAGTTGATTTCACTTCAGTAACATGATTATTTAATTGCTTCTACTGAGCAGCAGTGATGGCCTTGGCACACAAGTCCTAACACATACGAGGCATCAAACAATTTTGTGAATTAATGAATTCAATCTTCATTGCTCATTCTTCTTATGGTCCTCAACATTCATAGCAAAATTTAACCAAGATTGGTGACACAGTGTAGTATACTCTGTGAGTGTACCCACTGCCGTCTAGTCAATTCCAACTCATAGCAACCCTATAGGACAGAGTAGAACTGCCCCACAGGGTCTCCAAGACTGTAAATCTTTACAGAAGCAGACTGCCACATCTTTCTCCCAAGGAGCAGCTGGTAGATTTGAACCGCCAACCTTTCTGTTTGCAGTTGAGTGCTTTAACCACTGTGCCACCAGGGCTCCTAGTCTATGAGCAGCTATACAAGATAAACATATACTTCATGCTTTTCTGGAAACATGTATTTTGTATCTCAATTTCCATTATTGAGAGAATATGTAAGGTAGTATGCAGATAAAGGAGAGGCAGCTAAAGATGGTTGTAGGAACCATGGTGTCATTTACTTCGTTTCTGTATTACGAGGAGTTCTACCCTAAAAAAAAAAAAAAAGAAAAACTCTTTACTGGGATAGCTTTTTTTGTTCTTGTTCAGGGAACAATTTATTAACCTGGCTTATCCCAGGATGTAAATTTTTCTGAATGTAAGCTACATGAAGGCAGGATGTTTGAACAATGCCTGATATATAGTAGGTACCGCTCAATATATGTTGAATAAATGAATGAATCCCAGATTTTAGAAGCTTGATTTCCTTTATATCATAACACAGTGGGTTAGAAATCCTTTAAAGAGACTATACTATCTATATATTTCTATCTATCTATCTGTCTCTCTACTTATTTATCTATATTGGGTATGTGTATTGTGTGAGAAATTTATGTAGGAATTAGAAATTACTCCTTCCCAGTAGAAAGCAGGAAAAAAATCAGTATAATAATAAGCAATGTAGATAGCAACAAATCTATCTTGGCTGTGAACCATTAGAAGCCACCAGGTATGGAAAACAAAATCAATTCCTTCTAGAGGTATTCTTCTGAAGCAAATTAGGAACCAAGTGATGTGAGTTGTAAAATCAGTACTACTGCAGCAGCTTGCAGCTGTGAAAATAGGCATCTTAGAGACAACATCTTTGTTTCTCCAGCTAACAAAAAGAATACCGAAACCAACAACACTTGGTTGAAATGGGAAAATTTTATTACTATGAATAGCTATCTTCTTTATTGTGTTTCCCTAGACTCTCCAAGGTACCTTCTGATTTTTCTCCAATTGGCTTCTGAGCTACGCACAAAGTAACTTTCTAAGAATTTTGTGGGGAAATATCAGGATCAATAAGACATAGTTATATCAGGTGGAAGGTCCACAGGAAATGGCCACACTGAGGCCTTTCACTCTCTCAGGACTATCAGGAAAATCTGTGGTCTGCATTATGTTTTAAAAAATTCCCTGAGAGCTCTCTCTGCCCTTTTTTATGCCTGATTTCCCCAAACAAACAGGTCAGTAAAATGGCAATACTTTTAAATCTATACATGTCATAAATATATATTAAAGAAATTCATCATAACAGTGGGTTTACTGCATCAGCTTAACTAGTCTCTTTCCCTTCTGTCTCATGGAAATAAATCCTGTACACTTGTACTAGTTTCCCAGGACTGCCATAACAAAGTGCCTAACAGAGCAGCTTAGAACAGCAGAAATTCATTTTCTCACTGTTCTGTTGTTAGCTGCCATTGAGTTGGCCCCCAATTCATGGCAACCCCATGTGTTATAGAGTAGAAGTGTTCCACAGGGTTTTCTTGGCTGTAATCTTTACAGAAGCAGTACACGGGGCCTTTCTTCCTTGGAGCCACTGGGTGGGTTTGAACCACCGACCCTTAGGTTAGCAGCCAATTGCAAATGTCTTGTATCACCTAGGCTCCTTATTCTAAAGGAAGTTGTTGATGATGTGTGTTGTCGAATTGATTCCTACTCATAGAGACCCTATAGGACAGAGTAGAAACAAATGAAAGCTCACAGCCATCATAAGAACAGACTAGGAAATTGACTTGTATCTACATGACAAAAAGAGTTAACTAAATGGTTCTTTTCAGAATAAACAGAGTTGGAACCAAAGATAAAAATCCCACTTCTATTTCAGAAAGCTCAGATTTCTAGCTCTTTAGAGTTGTTTATTCCTTTTCAGATTGGTCAAATGTTTATAATTTATGAGGACAAAACTCAGTACTCAGTTGGCAATGAAAAACAAATTACGATTAAACAATAATAATTAATATGTCCATTCACTCATTATCACAAAAAAGGGTGATATCATATTGGAGATTCCAATGCCCTAAACATAAACATTAATATGAACATAAATTTGGTTTTATAAATATTATAACAACTTGTTGAATTAATGAATTTGTAAATGTTTAGTGTAACAGCAAATAATTGGTCACCCTAAGGAGGCAAGGAAGGAGTAATTTTGTATTACTAAAACAAAAAAGGGAAAGCCAGGCCATGGTGAACTGCAATTACAGGCTAGGGCCAGATCATTTATGGCTTTCACCCTATATAGTTTTAATCAGATTATCAGTTAAAATAGATTATTCTGGCAGGGACTGATAATAGGATTCTCAATTACTTCTTTTTTATATAGCAAAACCAATCCAGGTGATGCAAACGGTTAAGTGGTTGGAACCCACAAAAAGGTGCCTTGGATCTACTTCCGAAAGGAGCACAGTTCTACTCTGCAACACACTGGGTCTCAAGGAGTCAGAATTGATTCCATAGCAACTGGTTTTGGTTTTTTATTGCTACTTAGTGCTTAACACCACACCCTGTTTTCTCCTGGAGAATCTAGCCTCCATCTGCTATAATCAGAAGCCATTTCAGCAAAAGCATGTCTGCTCCTAAGGAATAGAACATAAATCAGCTAGCTTATATTTATTTTATTCTGTTTGATTAACAGTAAATTGAGAATGTAGTATAAACCAGCCATTGGAATAGCGGGTATGTGCTAGGTTTGTTGTTGTTGTTAGGTGCCACTGAATCGGTTTCAACTCATAGTGACCTTATGTACAACAGAATGAAACACTGCCTGGTCCTGCACTATCCTCACAATCGTTGCTATGTTTGAGAACACTGTTGCAGCCACTGTGTCAATCCATCTCTTTGAGGGTCTTCCTCTTTTTTACCAAGCATGATGTTCTCCAGGGACTGGTCCCTTCTGATAACATGTCCAAAGTATGTGAGACAAAGTCTCGCCATCCTTGCTTCTAAGGAATATTCTGGCTGTACTTCTTCCAAGATGGATTTGTTCATTCTTCTGGCAGTCCATGGTATAGTCAATATTCTTTGCCAACACCATAATTCAAAGGCATCAATTCTTCTTCGGTCTTCCTTATTCACTGTCCAGCTTTCACATGCATATGAGGCAATTGAAAATACCATGGCTTGCGTCAGGTGCACCTTAGTCCTCTTTTTTAGTGTACCCCAAAAGTGGTGGTAGTAGTGTCTCCAGAGATGAAGGGAGGGGCTGAAGGGCCACTGGCACCATGTTCAAGATGGAACAATATTTCAAAAGAGCTTCATATTTCCTGGGAACTCATCTAGTGCACCTTGGGTTTATTTATTTAGCTATTCCGAAGAAGCTTGTATCTTTAAAAAGACTAATGGACAGAATTTGGAGAATGCCTGTACATAGTTGGATTTGAAAGGCCACATCATTATGGAAGTCCTGGTCATCAAAATCTGAAGAGTGTGCTGCTTGTGTGTAATTAAGCTGATGCAATTTTTCATTGGAGCATTCAAAATGGCAGAAGATCAGGGAAGATCAGGGCACAACTAGTGACCTGAGAGGAAATTTCTAAACAGAAGAGCCTGAAGAACATGCTATGGGGACTTATTTTACATAATCCATATGTTTTTGAAATAAAAGAAACATGTACCATTTTTGAAAATTAATGAATTAAGATTTACTGACTATAGTAAATTGTTAATTAATGTATTCTTTTCTCCCTTATTCTTCCAAGGATTTTGGGTAAGAAAAAATGAAAAAGGAAGAGAATAGAAAGATCAACATTGATTTCATTGCATTTTTTTTATGGAACAGTTTTGTTTTGGGTCAAAAGGACAGCCCATAATACATAAATACTATCCCCCCCCAAAAAAGCAAAATTTAATATACTTAAAAAAGGAAAATAATTCTTGGTGACAAACTAAAACTAATATTTTTATATGAATACTTTCAAATGGCTCTCTAACATTGTTTTCAAATGTCTACTGTCTCCTTTTTAAAAAATTCAGTGCCTACACACAATTTCACTTCCTCTCATTTTTGCTTTTCATTCATTGCAGTTCAAATAGCTTCTCTCATATACATCTCAGTGTTTCTTCTCATACAAGACCTCAAGGGTGTGTGGCAACTGTTTTCCAGCAGGTGGTGAGGAAAGAATGTGAAAGGCAAGTTTCCATTAATGTACACAGGGAATATGCAGGTAGAAAATTTAGACTCTACAATAGATTATCAGTTTATTGCACCATGATGAAATTAATCTTTTACTTGATCTTGGACTTATACTTAAAAAAACTCAGAACTTCTCTGGTGCATGCATTCTTTTGTCTCTTGATATACAATGCAAACTCTGTTTTAATTTTATATTATTAGCCTTAATGAGGCCTTTATGATCTCTCCTAATAGGGGACATATATAAAGCACGTAATTACAATGACCTACTCTCGTCATCAAACAGCCAGATAGAACAAAATGACATCTACTCTTCTAGTCTCCCAGTTGTGTATTTAAAACATTTTTAAGATGCTATTATTCAGCCTATTGGATTCAACTAATATTTACATTGCATTTACCATTCACTAGGTAAGGTGGTATCGTTTAATGCATAAGTACAAGTCCTTTAGAGCCAGGCTGCCCGGGTTCAAATCTCAGACTTTGTACCTTACTTTCTCATTTGAAAATTGAGGATAATAATACTACCTGTCCTCACAGAATTGTGATGATTCAATTAATTAGTGTATGTAATGGCTGAAAGCAATGTTTGGTCTTTAGTGCCCGTTTTAAAGTGTTAGTTATAACTGTCATGTGAAATGCATGAAGTGGTGTTGTTATATGAAATTACAAAGAACTATATGGAATTGCAAAGAACTGATGATTTGCTAGGGAATCAGTAAGAATTTGAGGTGCAGATACAATTCTTTTTTCTGCTTTGTAATTCAAATAAGTGCTCTAAGGTAGATGAGTGATAGTGTTATGAGTTAAAAAGAAGGGAAGAGAAAACTCAATGT
Source organism: Trichechus manatus latirostris (assembly GCF_000243295.1). Classification (NCBI taxonomy): domain Eukaryota; kingdom Metazoa; phylum Chordata; class Mammalia; order Sirenia; family Trichechidae; genus Trichechus; species Trichechus manatus. The sequence continues at coordinate 5,112,065 of NW_004444084.1, forward strand.
TAAGAGAAATTGGAATTAAAGAGAGAGAGAGATACAGAGAGAGAGAGTGACAGAGTATATTTTAAATAGGTCCTGAAGAATAAGGAGAATTTCAATAGGCAGCAGGCAGAGCCACTCTGGGTAATGGAAGGAGTGCCTGTTCACATAAACAGGTGTGCTGGCCCAGCGTAGGACCCATCTGAGGAAATGGAGTTTTCCAGTTTGAATAGGAAGGTATGTGTAACAGAGTGGAGCCAGATAAACCTGGAAAGATATTTTGGGGCTCAAAATCTAAGTATATGAACTACTAGAACTAATGTTTTGGATTTAATTTGCTATATACTTCAGCTTTAGGTTCCGACTGACATGCTTGGAAACCTAGATCCACTACTTGGTAACTCAGTAATCTTTAGAAAGTTACTTAAACTATCTGAGCCTCAGTTTCATTGTTTATGAAATGAAGATTATTTAAATTACATGTGTGTACATGTTTGAATATATATATATATGGGGCAGTGGTGGTTCAATGGTAGAATTCTCGCCTTCTACAGGGGAGACATCCTAGGTTTGATTATCAGCCAACACCTGTCTATTAGTGGAGGCTTGTATGTTGCCATGATGCTGAATAGGATTCGGTGGAGCTTCCAGACTAAGATGGACTAGAAAGAAAAGCCTAGTGATCTGCTTCTAAAAATCAACCAAAGAAAGCCCTATGAATCACAACGGTCCAATCTGCAACCTATCATGGGAATGGCATAGGATCACAGAGCATTTCTTTTGCATTGTGCATGGAGTTTCTGTGAGTTGGGGGCCAACTCCATGGCAGTGAACAGCAACTGTATATATACATATATATATATATATATATATATATACACATTGTTGTTGCTGCTGTTAGGTGCCGTCAACTCGGTTCTGACTCATAGAGACCCTATGTACTACAGAACAAAACACTGCTCAATCTTGTGCCATGTTCACAATCCTTGTTATGCTTGAGCGCACTGTTGCAATCACTGTGTCAATCCATCTCATTAAGGGTCTTCCTCTTTTCCCCTGACCCTGTACTTTACCAAGCATCATGTCCTTCTCTAGGGACTGATCCCTCCTGATAACATGTACAAAGTATGTAAGACTCAGTCTCCTCATCCTTGCTTCTAAGGAGCATGCTGGTTGTATTTCTTCCAAGACAGATTGGTTTGTTCTTTTGGCAGTCCATGATATATTCAATATTCTTCACCAACACCACAATTCAAAGGCATCAATTCTTCTTTTGTCTTCCTTATTCATTGTTCAGCTTTCACATGCATATAATGCGATTGAAAATACCACAGCTTGGGTCAGATGTGCCTTAGTCTTCAAGGTGACATCTACTTTTCGACACATTAAAGAGGTCTTATGCAGCAGATTTGCCCAATGCAATGCATCTTTTGATTTCTTGACTGCTGCATCCATGGGCGTTGATTGTGGATCCAAGTCAAATGAAATCCTTGAGAACTTCAATCTTTTCACCATTTATCACGATGTTGCTTATTGGTCCAGTTGTGAGGATTTTTGTTTTCTTTATGTAAGGTGTAATCCATACTGAAGTCTGTGGTCTTTGATCTTCATCAGTAAGTGCTTCAAGTCCTCTTCATTTTCAGAAAGCAAGGTTGTGTCATCTCCACATCGAAGCTTGTTAATGAGTCTTCTTCCAATCCTGATGCCCAGTTCCTTTTCATATAGTCCAGCTCTTGGATTATTTGCTCAGCATACTGATTGAAAAGGTATGTAAAAGGATACAACCCTGACACACACCTTTCCTGACTTTAAACATGCAGTATCCCCTTGTTCTGTTCAAACAACTGCCTCTTGATCTACGCACAGGTTCCTCATGAGCACAATTAAGTGCTCTGGAGAATGTTCCGTGTGCACTGGAAAAGAAAGTATACTTGGCTGCTGTTGGGTAGAGTGTTCAATATATGTCTACGAGATCAAGTTGGTTGATTGTAGCATTTAGATCTTCTGTGTCTTTGTTGAGCTTCTTTCTGGATGTTCTGTCCTTCACAGAAAGTGGTGTGTTGAAGTCTCTTACCACTATTGTGGAGCTGTCTATCTCTCTTTTCAGTGCTGTTAGAGTTTATGTATTTTGGAGCCCTGTTGTTGGGTGCGTAAATATTTATTACAGTTATGTCCTCCTGGTGTATTGACCTTCTAATCATTATATACTGTCCTTCCTTATCCTTTGTGGATTTTACTTTAAAGTCTATTTTGTCAGAGATTAATACTGCCACTCCTGCTCTTTTTTGAGTGTTCTTTGCTTGATATATTTTTTTCCACTCTTTGAGTTTTAGTTTGTGTCTTTAAGTCTAAGGTGTGTCTCTTGTAGGCAGCATATAGACAGATCGTGTTTTATAACCAGTGTGCCACTCTCTGTTTCTTTATTGGTGCATTTAGTCCATTTATATTCAGCGTAATTATTGATAGGTATGAGTTTACTGCCGTCATTTTGATGTCTTTTTTCGTGTGTTGTTCACAGTATCTTTGTTCCATTTAATTTTCTGTGCTGCGTCATTTTTCTTTATGTATTTTCTTTTCATCATTTTTATTGTTGTTGATTTTGTATTTGCCAAGTCTTTACATTTTTCTAGTTTTTTATTTTGACTTGTAGGATTATTAGTTTCCTTTGTGGTTACCTTAATATTTACCCCTATATTTCTAAGTTTATACCAGTCTTTTATTTCTTTATATCGTCTTCACTTCCTCTCCATATGAAAAATCTATGTCTACATTTTTTAAGTCCCTCTTTTTTGTTTTAATGTCGTCATCTTTTACATATCGACATCTGATTCCCTAGTTTCAGTGTTTTAGCTTTGATTAACTTTTGTGAATCTGGGTTGATATCTGGTTGCTCTGTCCTGTGTTCCAGTCTTGCGTTGTTATCTGATGTTACTGATTTTCTAACCGGGGGACTCCCTTTAGTATTTCTTGTGATTTTGGTTTGGTTTTTGCAAATTCCCTAAACTTCTGTTTATCTGGAAATGCCCTAATTTTGCCATCATATTTGAGAGACAGTTTTGCTGGATATATACTTCTTGGCTTCTTTTTTTCCTTCAAGGCTTTATATATGTCATCCTATTGCCTTCTTGCCTGAATGGTTTCTGCTGAGTAGTCCGAGCTTATTCTTATTGACTCTCCTTTGTAGATGACTTTTCGTTTATCCATAGCCACTGTTAAAATTCTCTCTTTATCTTTGGTTTTGGCAAGTTTGATTATAATATGTCTGGGTGACTTTCTGTTTTGGATCTACCTTACGTGGGGTTCGATGAGCATCTTGGATAGATATCTTATCTTTCACAGCATCAGGGAAGTTTTCTGCCAACAAATCTTCAACAATTCTGTCTGTATTTTCTGTTATTTCCCCCTGTTCTGGTACTCCAATCCCTCATAGGTTATTCCTCTTGATAGAATCTCACATAATTCTTAAGGTTTTTCAATTTTTTAAATCCTTTTATCTGATTTTTCCTCAAATAAGTTGGTGTCAAGTGCTTTATCTTCAATCTCACTAATTCTGACTTCCATTGCCTCAATTCTGCTCATATGACTTTCTATTGAGTTGCCTAATTCTCAAATTATATTGTTAATCTTCTGGATTTCTGATTGCTGTCTCTCTATGGATTCTTGCAGCCTGTTAAATTTGTCATTATGCTCGTCTCTAATCTTTTTAATTTCCTCTATTGCGTGTTGTGCATTTTGCTTAATTTTCTGAAGAGTTCTGTATATTACTCTCTTGTATTCTGCCTCTGGTAATTGCAAGAAATTTTCCTCCTCTGGAAAATTTCTAGATTCTTTATTTTGGGAGCTTGCTGAAACCATCATGGATTGCCTCTTTATGTGATTTGATATTGACTGTTGTCATTCACTGTTATCAAGCCATCGATAAGTTATTATATTTATTTATTTTATGTTTGCTTACTGTCCTAGCTTCTTGTTTTGTTTTGATATGCCCAAATAGGCTGCTCGTATGAGCTTGTTTGATTATTGGCACCTCTGAAGCTCTAATGTCCTGTCACCAGGTGGTTGGATCTGTTAATAGGTATGTGAGCTCAGGAGTCCACCCACTCTTCCTGTATGGATTCAGCTCAGGTGCCCAGGTAGATAGCCGCCAACTGTGTGTTGTAGGCTCTCATTTACAGTCCTAGACAGACATGGGTGATTGGTGTAGGCACAGGCATCTGGCTACAACAGGGGGACACACTCTGAGCAAGGCAAGTGTCCAGGAGGAAGGCATGTTCCTGTTCCTTAAAGCACGTAGGGGGGTGGGTTTTGCAGCAGGACTATGAGCATTCAATGCTGTTGGCTGTAAGGACTGGGGGCACCTTTTATTCATCAGCCCCTATCACAGGTGGCTAGGTGGTGTGGGTGGAGCCTCCAGTCCTCAGGCCCCTGATGTGGGTAGGTGAAGACCCTGCTTAATAGGCAGAGCAGTGTGAAATGTCAAGAACCTGCCACTTCACAGCTGAAACAGTTGAAGTTAGACTTCAAGTATATACCCTGTTGTACTGTGGTAATGAGGGCCTACACTGTTGAAATGGGCCCACACAAGTCTATGCAGGGGGAAAGGCACTCTAAGTCCATTGATCCCTTATGCCTGTGCCTAGGCAAAGGAGCTGTGCCTACCCTGGGTTCCTGGCTTATGGGAGCCAGAAGTTTATTTTTTCCCCATTTGTTAATTTGTTCACTCTCTAAGGCAAGGAGAATGGTTCCGAGTGTGTGACGGATCCTACTTCTGACCCAGGGGACCCGGTAACTGCTGAAGCTGGTCCAGCATCCAGTGCAGAGCAGGGAGCAGGGAGGTAAATGGGAGAGAAGTTTTTCCCTGAGAGGGGTGTTTTTGATCTGCGTGGTAGGCTGTACGCAAGTACTTATCTTTCGCCGATGAGGGCTGCTTCTCACTGGTTCTGGGTGGTCATGTAGACTCTCTGCCGCTGGGTCTCTCCCAGTGCAGAAAATGCACCTCCCGAGCACTGCTGCTTGCCTGCCTCACTGCTCACCTATGAGCTGATCAGGTCTGAAGGGCTCAGGCTCTTGCTGGGTCAGGTCTGGCAACTCCTCGCTGCTTCCAAACTGTCTCTCCCTCCCCCTGCCACTCAGTCCAGTTCCTCAGCTCTGCTTTTGATGTTCAGGGCTCCAAGATTGTCATATATAATCGATTCACTTTTGGGGGGGGGTCTTTGTTGTAAGAGCATCCACTGGAAGCATCTGACTACTCTGCCATCTTGGCCCCACCTCACAATTAAGTGTTCTGGAATTCCATTCATCACAATGTTATGCCTTTGCATAGTCAATAAAACACAGGTAAACATCTTTCTCATATTCTCTGCTTTCAGCCAGGATCCATCTGACATCAGCAGTGATATCCCTGGTTCCACGTCGTCTTCTGAATCCGGCCCGAATTTCTGGAAGTTCCATGTGGATATACTGCTGCAGCCACTTTTGAATGATCCTCAGCAAAGTTTTACTTGAGTGTGATATTAATGATATTGTTCAGTAATTTCTGCATTTGGTGGGATCACCTTTCTTGGGAATAGGCATAAATATGGATGTCTTCCAGTTGGTTGGCCAGGTAGTTGTCTTCTTAATTTCTTGGCATGGACGAGTGAGCATTCCAGCGCTGCATCTGTTTGTTGAAACATCTCAATTGATATTCCATCAATTCCTGGAGCCTTGTTTTTCACCAATGCCTTCAGTGTAGCTTAGACTTCTTCCTTCAGTACCATTGGTTCCTGATCATACGCTACCTCTTGAAATGTTTGAACGTCGAACAATTCTTTCTGGTATAATGGCTCTGGTATTCCTTCCACTTCTTTTGATGCTTCCTGCGTCATTTAATATTTTCCCCATAGAAGCCTTCACTATTGCAACTTGAGGCTTGAATTTTTTCTTCAGTTCTTTCAGCTTGAGGAATGCCGAGCGTGTTCTTCCCTTTTGGTTTTCTATCTCCTGCTCTTTGCATATGTCATTATAATACTTTACTTTGTCTTCTCGAGCCACCCTTTGAAATCTTCCGTTCAGTTCTTTTACTTCATCATTTCTTCCTTTTGTTTTAGCTACTCAACGTTCAACAGCAAGTTTCAGAGTCTCTTCTGACATCCATTTCGGTCTTTCCTTTCTTTCCCGTCTTTTTAATGACCTCTTGCTTTCTTCATATATGATGTCCTTGATGTCATTCCACAACTCATCTGGTCTTTGGTCATTAGTGTTCAATGCATCAAATCTATTCTTTAGATGGTCTCTAAATTCAGGTGGGATATACTCAAGGTCATACTTTGGTTCTCATAGACTTGTTCTAATTTTCTTCAGTTTCAACTTGAACTTGCATATGAGCAATTGATGGTCTGTTCCACAGTTGGCCCCGGCCTTTGTTCTGACTGATGATATTGAGCTTTTCCATTGTCTCTTTCCAGAGACGTAGTTGATTTGATTCCTGTGCATTCTGTCTGGTAAGGTCCATGTGTAAAGTTACCATTTATGTTGGTGAAAAAAGGTATTTGCAATGAAGAGGTCGTTGGTCTTACAAAATTCTATCATGAGATCTCTGGTATCATTTCTATCACCAAGGCCATATTTTCCAACTACCGATCCTTCTTTGTTTCCAACTCTCGCATTCCAATCACCAGTAACTTTCAATGCATCCTGATTGAATGTTCCATCAATTTCAGACTGCAGAAGCTGGTAAAAATCTTCAATTTCTTCATCTTTGGCCTTAGTGGTTGGTGTGCAAATTTGAATAACAGTCGTATCAACTGGTCTTCCTTGTAGGCATATGGATGTTATCCTATCACTGACAGTGTTGTACTTCAGGATAGATCCTGAAATGTTCTTTTTGACAATGAATGCAACGCCATTCCTCTTCAAGTTGTCATTCCTAGCGTAGTAGACCATATGATTGTTGGATTCACAATGGCCAATACCATTCCATTTCAGCTCACTAATGCCTAGGGTATTGATGTTTATGCATTCTATTTCATTTTTGATGATTTTCCGAGATTCATACTTCGTACATTCCACATTCCAATTATTAATGTATGTTTGCAGCTTTTTCTTCTCATTTTGAGTAATGCCACATCAGCAAATGAAGGCCCCTAAAGCTTGACTCCATCCACGTCATTAAGGTCGACTCTACTTTGAGGAGGCAGCTCTTCTCCAGTTGTTTTTTGAGTACCTTCCAAACTGAGGGGTTCATCTTCTGGCACTATATCAGACAATGTTATGTTGCTATTCATAAGGTTTTCTCTGGTTAATTCTTTTCAGAAGTAGACTGCTAGGTCTTTCTTCCTAATCTGTCTTACTCTGGAAGCTCAGCTGAAACCTGTCCACCATAGGTGACCCTGCTGGTATCTGAATACCGGTGGCATACCTTCTAGCATCACAGCAACACGCAAGCCTCCACAGCAGAACAAACTGACAGACACTTAGGGGATAGATATACATACATACACAAATAATATCTAGTAAAAATATGTAACATATTAGATGGTGGTAAATTCTATGGAGAAAAATAAAACAAGGTGTACATGCCAAATAGTTGTGGTGGTAGCAGTTTGTGTAAATTCTCTTACGGCTGTTGTTGTTGTTGCTTTAATCAGGAAAATAGAAGAAAAATCATTACTTGGGAGTGAGGATGGAGATAGCAGGTTGGAGGTTGGACTAGAGATGGGAAGGCATGAAATATGTCTAGGATAATGAGAGATTAAAATAACTAGGGGGTGTACTGTCCATGCCTTGAAGTACAAAGGGGCTATTTGAGATTGGGATCTTACATTTAAAGTGAGACCAGATAACCTGGTTTTACTTTCTTCTCCAGTCATGTTCATCTATCTAGATGCAAGCATGGAATAGATAGCAAGTTTTAGCCAGTGTGGAATTTTTTCTAGGACGTGATCTATAATAAATGGATACAGGTGAAAGGAAGTTGAGCTATATACAAGAAACTGATTATATGATGGATCATGGAATTATCTAGGTAAGGAAACAGGTAAGGGCATGGGTGGTGGTGGAGAGTGAAAAGGTGGTGGGAACAATGGATTGTACATCCTGAAGGAGTCCAAGGATTGTTGGACTTCAAATCCTAGAATATATGTACTGGAAAAAATAGGAGAGTGTGATTAGAAAGTAGTTATGGTTATTGGTAATGACAAGGTCTAGAATATGACAATGGAAACAAGTGGCTAAGAAGTTTGGAAAACAAGATGATTAAAAGAGAGGAGAGCAAGAACCTGAAAAAGACTGGATATTGGAAAGATTAGTTGTGGATGTTGAAATCACTAAGAATTATAACAGGAATGTTGTTGGAAAGAATAATAGTGAGCTAGGTGCTTAAATCTTTAAGAAATGAGAGGGGAGTTACTAGAGGAGTTGACTGAAACCAGGTGTAATGGATAGTGTCCTCTGATGTCAGGACATTCAAAGCTTGTGATTTTTCAAGAGGAGCGGGGTGGTGGTGGTGGGGGCTAAAATAAGCTGAAAGCAGCAAAGAGAAGTAAGGAGGACATCTCTTCTACCTCCATGACAGAACTTTGGGACCTGTCTCACATAGAAAGCAAACATGAATGTTCAGTAATTATAATTATGATGATAATGGTAAAATTAAAAGAGACAGGCTACAGGGGAAAATGTGTCCTCGGGGAAGGGCTACATTTCAGTTAAAGTATGAAGTTTACTTGAATGTTCAGAGAAGAGGTTGAGGACCTAGGGGCTTTTGCTGCTAACCAATCTTCAGTTCCAGAACTGGAAATGTTTAGGAGTTGCACTTTTTTTTTCTCCCCTTTATATGCATTTCAAGAACACCCGGATTTTGGTATTACATTTTTCAATCATCTTGCTATCATTCACTTTGGAAACTAGATTGTTGATGCATCCATTAGTTGCCTCTGATTTGTCTGCATTTAATGGAACAAATGTTGCTTAAAAAGTGTTGATTAAAAAAAGTTTGGATCAGAACACCTGTTTAATTAAAAAAAAAAAGTAACAAAAAATACCTCTACCCCTCATCCTCATTCAAGAGACACAATGGAATTATTATGTTCTTATTTTTTTCTATATAATTATTTGTATTCATGATAGCATTGTACTGGTAATGTATACTCATAATTCCTAAAAACAATTTCCCTACATTTTTCTTTATAAACAAGACAGCTCTTTTACAAATTTATTATGACATTTTATGTAGTTAGAAATAAACATATTTGTGTGATTATTACTAATCTATACTATATGCCAGTCTTTTCTTTAATCTTCTATATTCAGAAGAATAGTGACAACCTTGGATTTACTCTTGTTCTAGAAAGTTCAAATCAACCGACATAGAAAGGTTTAAAAAATAAACCTATAAATAGTACAAGCTTGCAAGTAATATTACAAAAAAAATAATTGGCAAACCATCTAAAAACAGCAAATACAGATGTACATTTTGTGGGCTCCAATTCTACAAGGTAATAAGCAAAGGGAAAAACAGTTGGAAGACTGAATGCTCAATTATAACTTCACCAAAGCTATATATATTAAAAAAAAAAAAAGTAAAGAAAATGATAGTTGATTTACTTAGTTGCTCCCTTGGTATACTACTTGAATATAGAACTCCATCTTAAATATTTTTCTATATTCTCCACACACGTACTACCCTTACCACAACGACTGAGCAGAAAATATTTTCATTTTCTAAGATTATGGAATGAATAGATATCCAAAACACAATTTTAGCTGTCTACTAACATATTCCTTGGATATATTCTTCCTTAAAGTTAGGAAACAAACTATTTAAAACAAAGTACTTAAAAATATTGAATGTTCTACCCTTACTCCTATAAAGAGCCCATTACAATATTTACTCTGTGAACATTAAAGATGAGAGTTTTATTACAATCTCTAGATGCTGCATGTAGTTTGAAATAGAGAATATATGAGGAAGAACAGGGAAGGGGATGAAGTTGAAGGCAGGTTGGAGGTGTTGAGGTTAATTGGCTTGTGGGACATTCATAAGAGCGACTTGGAAGGCAGGTGATACATGCCCAGTGTCTAGACAAGTGTCTGGCTGGAGACAGCGAGAGAAAGATGCGCTCATTTTGGATACTGAGGAGGAATGTCAGAGGCATAAGAGACCAAGAAGAAGCCAGAAGGTCATTGAAGCTATGGAGGCTTCCAGGGTGGGAGAATTTTCAGAAGAAGGAAGAAGTCATCTGTTATGGATTGAATTGTATCCCCCAAAAGTATATGTTGTAAATCCTAACTCCTAGACATACAGATGTAATCCCATCTGGGAATACAGTTTTCTTTGTTATATTAATGAGGCTATGTCAGTGCTGGGTGTATCTTAAACCAATCAGTTTTCAGATATAAAAGGAGCACTTTAGACTGCAAGCAAGCAAGGACAAACAGGAGTAGATAGATGTCACATGGAAATCACCAAGGAACCAAGGAACAGAACTGAAAAGAGACAAAGACCTTCTCTCAGAGCTGACAGAGGAAGTCTTCCCCTAAAGTTGGTGTCCTGAATTTGGACTTCTAGCCTCCTAACTGTGAGAAAATAACTTTGTTAAAGCCACTCATTTGTGGTATTTCTGTTATAGCGCATGAAGAAACTAAGACACCATCAGTTAGAATGCTACACTAAGAAGAGGACAGAAAATTGGACATTGTCTCAATCAATCAGTAATAATTTTTGAGACATTTCCATGGGCACATCGCTCCAATAAGGATTGTTAGGGGTTCAAAAAGGATAAATGACAGTCGTTGACTCAAGAAGATTAACAACTGAAAAAAGGAGAAAAGAAAACTTTAGAAATTTTAGTTATTTGCAATATAATGTTAAATTCTAAGATGTAGAGTATAAATGTCAACATATTTTCCCATGGCCCTTTTACTGAGAAAATCTTCAAAACAATAAATGTTTCTTTGAAATTAGATGACTAAAGCCACAAGTAGAAAAGCAATAATGTTATTATTATTTTGGGAAATGAATTTCTATGCTTGTGCTAAGGATTTATTTTTATTCTTTATTTCTAACAATATAATAATAATTTACGAAAGTCAGTGGTTCTGTCATTTAGATAAATCTTTGTTTGACAAAAATCACTTTCCCAACACATTAGGAATCAAATTTATGTTTCTTTAGGGCTTATTCATGAATATTTAGAATAAAGAAATTATGATCCAAATATATCTATCTACATAAGGAGCCTTGGTGATGCAGTGGGTAAGAGCTCAGGCAGTTCGAAATCCAAAGGTCGGCAGTTCGAATCCATCTGTCATTCCTTGGAAACTCTATGGGACAGTTTTACTCTGTCCTGTACAGTTGCTATGAGTGTGGTCTCAACTCAACAGCAACCGATTTGTCTGGCTTTGGTATACAAGTATAGAAGGAGCCTTGGTTGCGCAGTGGTTAAGTGCTCAGCTGCTAACCGAAAGGTTGGTGGTTCAAACCCAACAGCTGCTCTGCGGGAGAAAGATGTGGCGGTCAGCTTCTGTAAAGATTTCAGCTTTGGAAACCCCATGGGGCAGTTCTACTCTGCTCTATAGACTAGCTATGAGTAGGAATCAACCTGACAGCCACGGATTTGTTTTTTTTGTTTTTATATATATATATGTATATAGGGTCGCTATGAGTGGGAATCAACAACTCAAGGGCAACGGGTTTAGTTGTTTTTTTGATACATATACTCTAACTATTTAAATATACCAAATATTTTTAGATTTCCTCAGCCTGATGACACAGTATTATACCATGTTACAACTGACAATGAAAAGTTCTGCTCTTGCCTTCTGTTTACACACTCTCCCTTGCAGGGTCGCTCCAGGTATTTCTGGAAGTATGTAGATGAGACTCTCGGGGCTACACAGGCTTAAACCAAACTTTGGGGTCAATCCTGTTCTTTTCTTGTTCTGGCTCCCACTGGGCAACATTCGTGGCCCACTCAAATGTTCAGAGGACACACATCACTGCCATTACTAAAGGTGTCTGCAGAGAAAGCCACTGACTCTTCTACCTCCTGATGCCCTCAAGTGGCTAGTCTGTAGAATGTTGGGAAGGTGCTGGGTTCCCTGTTGATCTGGGAAGGCAAGCTTTCTCCTTGCTTCTGTCAGCTGCATGTAGAGGGGTTCAGATAGTGTTGCCAAGATTTTATTTAGTCTCTCAGGAAACAGAGGAGCCCTGGTGGCACAGTGGTTAAGTACTCAGCTGCTAACAGAAAGGATGGCCTTTTGAACTCCCCCGTCACTCAGCAGGAGAAAGATGAGGCAGTCTGCTTCTGCAAAGATTTACAGCCTTGGAAACCCTATGGAGCAGTTCTACTGTGTCTTATAGGGTTACCATGTGCTGGAAGAGACTTGATGGAAACGAGTTTGGTTTTAGAAGTCTCAATAAACAGCTTCTCCTCCTATTGGCCTTCACTAAAATTACTAAACTCCAGGGGCTAGTTAATCCCCCTTCATTTTATTCAGCCTCCTCTCTCCCCAAAGCTCTTTCCTTCCCTCTGCTGTTACAAGTTAAATTTCCTATGTAAATCAATCAGCTAATGTTTATTGAACATTTACCATATGCTAGAAAATGTTCTAAGTATTTATATTATCTCATTCATTTCTAACAACAAAACCCTAAGTTAGGTACTATTATTATCTCAATTTTAGAAACGGGAAAACCAAGGCTTGGAAAGATTAATGGGAAAGCCAAAGCCAGGATGCAAATGTAGACTTTCAGACCCCACAGCCTTTGCTCTTAACCACTCTCAAAGTGCTTCTCATTACCAAAATTAGCAATCAGAAGCGGTGAAGCTTGAATGGGTCTCTCTACATGAGTTGTAGCTCAGCCAGACTAAGTGGGTTAGTACATTAATAGTACATATAATTATACTTACATCTCAAAAATTATAATCCCTTCTCAATTAGGCAGAATATAATGAAAATAATATGAGCTTTGTGAATTAAATGGCATTTGGTTCTTGGCTTGAACCTTGTTTTTACTTTGGTGTGACATTGGGCTCTTTAACATAACTCCTTGATCCTCTATTTATTCGTCTTTAAAAAGGCATAGTAATGTCTATCTTCAAGAAGCCCTGATGGTGCAATAGTTAAGCATTAACCTAAAGGTCAGTGGTTCGAACCCACCAGCCACTCTGAGGGAAAAAGAGCTGGCTATCTGCTCTCATGAAGATTGTTGTTGTTGTGTGCCATCGAGTCAATTCTGACTCATAGTGACCCTATAGCACAGAGTGTAACTGTCCCATTGAGGTTCCAAAGCTATAATCTTTCACAGAAGCAGACTGCCCCATCTTCCTCCCTCAGAGAGGCTGGTGGGTTCGAACAGCAGATCTTTCAATTAGCAGCCAAGTGCTTAACCACTGGGGCACGTTCCCATAAAGATTACAGCCTATGAAATTCTATGGGGCAGTTCTACTCTGTCATATAGGGTTGCTATGAGTCAGAATCAACTGGATGGCACACAACGACAACAACAACATCTATCTCTGAAATAGGAATAAAAAACCAAACCTGTTGATCAGTGGAACTGAGGACAAACACTTAGATACAACTCTGTTTCAGGAAAACTCAGAAAAAAGAACAAAGAAAAACGAAGAGACCCTGAGAGTTATGTGGGACACAATTAAAAGCAAAAAT
>NW_004444084.1:5131413-5168674 GCF_000243295.1 Trichechus manatus latirostris
CAAGGAGCAGCTGGTGGATTTGAACTGCTGACCTTTTGGTTAGCAGCCAAGCTCTTAACCAGTGTGCCACCAGGGCTCTCTGAAATAGGACTATTTTTGGTTAATTAAATAAGATAATGTATGTAAAGCACCCAGCATGGTGCACAGAGCTCTTGGAAGGCAGCCAATAAATACTAATTTCCTTCTTCTTTCCCAAAATTAGGGGATAGGAAAGTTAAAGTGTCATATACTATATTATAATGGTTATAAGTAGATTTATTTACAGTACAGAGCTTAAGATGATAAAGAAATTACTACTCAAGATTCTATATATTGTATATGACAAAAAAATTTTCTGTTGTAAGCTACCAGTGAAAATTAAAACTTAATTCCATGCTATGCTGCTTGCAATACTGATTGGATTTTCTTCTGGGATGGTGTCTCGATTATCAGTGCTGCTATAACAGAAATACCACAAGTGGATGGCTTTAACAAACAGAAGTTTATACTTTCACAGTTTAGGAGCTAGAAGTTTGAATTCAGGGCACCAGCCCCAGGGGAAGGCTTTCTCTCTGTTGTCTCTGGGGCAAGGTCCTTGTAATCAATCTTCACCTGGTCTAGGAGCTTCTCAGCATAGTGACCCCAGGTCCAAAGGACATGCTCCACTCCTGGCTCTTCTTGCTTGGTGGTAATGAATTCCCTCTCCTCTCTGTTCACTTCTCTCTTTTATATCTCAAAAGGAATTGACTCTCAATATAACCTAACTCTGTAGATTGAGTCCTGCCTCATTAACACAACTTCCTCTAATCTTACCTCATTAACATCATAGAGGTTAGGATTTACAACACATAGGATAATCACATCAGATCACCAAATGGTGGACAACCACACAATACTAGGAATCATGGCCTAGCCAAGTTGACACACACTTCTGGGGGACAGAATTCAATCCATAATAGATGAGTATGCACAGGTGATCTGTAGCACACAAAAACATCTGCAATGAAATCGAATGCTTCCTTTTGGTAAAATATCACAAACGTACTGCTACCAGGGGCTCAATAATTTTTTTTTCTATCATTTTTGTGTAGTTATATTAAAATACATTTTTTACTTAATAATATTATTACCATAATTAAATTTGAAGTTCAGAAGTACAAATATCATTTTTTAAGGATGATATAATACCTAACTCTTAAACTTTAAGAATAAAGAGAAAAATGTCCTCAAAGAGTTATGGGTCAGCTGTGATACAAGTTATTTTGTGTCTAGGGGAAATTTCAATGTCATGCACGGTCCCAGTTCTACTCACAAAATGTAAGAATTCTATTAAAAATATTTGACTCATATCAAACACAGAAAAGCTGTTTTTTGCTCAGCTATGCAGATAATTCAATTCTCCAGCTTTTGTTCCTTCACAATATACACAGATAGCAAGAATCCTTTCTTCAGTAATGCATTCTCTAAATAAAGGGAGAAAACGGATTTTCTTTCTACAATAAAATGACCTAGGTTTGGCTGCATTCAAACTCAAAGTGCAAGCATTATAATCATTTTGTTATTTCTGGGAATGTGTAGTTTAAGCCCTTGAGTTAAAGAGATGAAATCTTAACAGTTAACAGTACATTGGGTTCTATTTCTATCTGTAAACATATACACACATTTTTGATGCAGAGAGGAATTTCAACTCCAACAATTTGTATTGCATTTCACCCAGCCCAGTGTCTTGCATGGAGAATGGGCTCAAAAGTATCTATTGAAAAGATGAACAAGAGAATACAGAATATTTATTCCATGAGGAAAAACTTGTAAGAAACAAAAATTATTTTATTATAGTTTGGCTGAATTCTAAGAGAAAGTAAATGAATTAGATATAGCAGGTTCTGAACCATGGAATAACAATACAACCATGAAAGCCATCTCTCCATCATGAATGTATTACTTTTCTTTAAAAGAATATACTATAGAAATTATACAAGGCCAAACATGAGGTTTATCAATGTCACCTAGCTCCACAGAACTGCTTTGGCCAACATTACCTTTTTATATAAAAGTTTATCGTGAAGTTTTTTTTTTTTAAATCAAGGTTTATTAATACAATGGAGGAGCACTGAAAAGTGGTTTTCTAAAACCCCATATGGAATTTTAGAAGTTGTTATATAGAATATATTCAACCAAGATTGCCATTTTAAACACATAAATGATCCCATGGTATAAGGTCATATGCAATATGTGGGACATATTAATACTAAAAAAAAAAACCTCATTGTTTATCTAAAATTTAAGTGTGCATCCTATATTTTATAGAGCAACTCTAAATTCCTACTTATCTTTTAGTTGTGTTCCAAATATCTTTAATAACTTAGTGGGCATACAAAATGCATTTTTAAGGATTTTTTTTTAATTATCCAAACTTATTATTAGTCCCTGCCTTTCCCTCTTGCATCCTTTGTTGCATATAACTACTTTAAACATCCGGAATACGTGGTCAAGTATGGGTATGTTCTTAATCCTCTAATGATGAGCTTGATTTAGCCATTACTTCATTTCCCAGGGTGAAAGATTGCTCTCTAGGAAAATGTGTCAGACCCAGGATGTAGGAACTTACTACCCAACCCTCCCTCCCATAAACACACATCCAAAACAGGGGCTCTGAGATAAGATTATTCCCCCCTCACATCCACTATTCAGTCTCAACATTCTCTTTTTCTCACCAACATAGACTCAACACTCAACAACAATAACACTCACACACATACACACTCACACACTGCTAGAGCAGTATGGCTGTGGTGGTTTAATGCGAGTGATACAATTGAGTTTGGGCTCACTAGCAACCTTAGAATGGGGTCCCAGTTGATAGGTGGAGCAAGGCTCTGTGGAGAGGTGCCCATAGGATAGGATTCCTCCCACAGGGTAGGGATGCTGGGCAGTCATGACAAAAACAGCCACAGTTGTGGCCCTAGCATGAGGTACAGAAGGTGCTTTGACTGTATGTGGAAGTGTCAGCCAGGAAGACTCCAGTGGCAACTTTGAGTGAGCTCAAGGATAAAACCAGCAAACTCAGCCTTGGATTTATGTCCTTTGTTTTTAGAGCAAAATACACAAGTAGAGCAACAAAAGCAGAATACAAGAGAAGACACTTCTAGAGGAGAAAGGAAGATGGAGTGCCTTGGGTCCAGATACGGCAAAAGCAGAAATCTCAGTTGTGTTTTTGTCACTGATATGAAGTTAAAGTAAACAGCAAGAAATCAACTTTTCAGCAATCACCTTTCATTAGATCTTTTTCTTATACACACCTCTAAACCTAAGGGTTCTTCTCTAATCCCTTTCCTCAGCAAAAACCCCAGAGGGGATGAATTGCTTCAACATCCTTGACTTAATAAAACTCCAACCAATCTAAATTCAATCATGTATTATATACCTTAGGAAGTCCTTCTTAAACCTCCACTAAGATTTACACAAAATATAAACTAAGAGGCATTATTTGCTTATTAAAAATCTGTTAATTTGCAAATGTCCTAGCTTAATTAAACTATTGTCCAATGTATAAATGTTTGGTTTAAAACCTACTTTTCAGAAACGTATCTATTGTTCTAGTGAGGTTTATATGTAAAGCTATGCACATGAGTATATATGCTTGTGCTTTTGTTTGCATGCATATGTGCATATAGCATTTACATAATTCTTAAACAATTTAAATACAGTCTTTTTAGGTATCTAGAGATGGACACATGAAATAAACAGACTCAAACTTTTAACATAAAGGTCTGCCAAACAACAATTTACATAACTAAATTTTAATAATATTGTTCAATTCATTCTTTTTAACTGACAATCATGCAGTTAGTATTGAGTGAGCTTTTGAAAAGAATGTGTATGATCTGTTCATTCAAAGAAAGAAATTATGCTCAGAAAAAAAATTTACTTATAGTCCTATTAAAAGGACTATGAAGGGGGCATTACTAGTAAATAAGTAGCCCAATATGGTATCTTCTTTGTCAATTCACAGATCAGAAAGTCTATCATTCAAAATTTATTGGTCTTTTTAATCTTTGAGGCAAGAAAAACTGCTTTTCTGTAAGACACTATGGGATATATTTAATCATTGCAGCTCCAAGCTGGAAGATTGCTACAATCTAGCAAAGTAAGAGTCATTTATTACTGATAGGCAAGCAAGCTGACTGGAAGCATATCTCACAGGTTTGAGTCCCAGCTATGCCGCATCCAGCTGACTAATCATGGGCAAGTTTCATCACCTCTCTGTACCTCAATTTCCTCATCAATAAAATAGTGTTAAAATCTTGCTTTATCTTATAGAGTTGTTTTGAGCAATAAATGACTTTCTACTTGTAAAATACTTAAACAGTGCTAGGTACATGATAAGTACTATGTAAGTATTTGTAAACTCTGTTGCTTACCAAAAAAAAAAAAAAAATGAGGGAAATAATTCATGGCTTCTTGAGAATACATCAGATATTGAATGCAATAAAATCAGAACTAGCAAAAAAAATCAATTACCATTTCAATTATGAAATATGTATTCAAATGTTCATAGGTTTAGGTTATACTATGACTTATTACGCTAGACCATTTTACATACATTACCTAATTTGACCCTGTCAATGAGTCTGTGAGGCTATATTAGCATTAATTTGGACATGGGAGAAAAAAATACCTGAGCTTAGAGAGAGAAAAGGAATTTCTCTGGGGAGTAACAGCTGAAGAATGTCAGATCTGAATTCAAACCCAGTTCTACTGACTTTAATTGTAGTATTCTTTCCATGATGTATAAGCAGTACTATGGCAATATGGGAAGAATTTAGATTTACTCTGTCAAGGCTCATGAAAAGTTATTACATTTAAATCATTGCAATTGCACAAAGCACAACTTGATTTTTATATCTTCTCTTGCCTAAATAGCAACACCTGTCATTTTAAAGCATCAGAAGCATCTACTATTGTGCAAGATTTTTTACATGTATTGTCAAATTCCACAACTCAAAGTAGATATCATATACATTTATAGAGGAAAATATTAGGTTGAGAGAGATTAAGTAATTTATCCAAGTACATCCTGATAATAAGTTCTCTGATTAGATGGGAATCAAACTCTGGTACATTGAGCTCATTCCACTACACACTTACTACCTTTTATTTAAATAAATCTAAGTAAGTAAGCTTCTATTTGTTCATCAAAAATCTCAGTTGACATCTTCTCTATGCTATCACAAATCATTTCTACATTTCTTCCCTCTCCCATAAAAGCCTGAAGAATCCACACTATAGTGAATTTCTATAATTTTCCCAAAGTTCAGAGATATGGGATTAAAAGAGAAACCATTGATAAGACTAATTTACAAAGTACAAATTCTTGTTTGTGAATTTGATTTTGAAGATAAGGAGGAGGCAAAGGAAAATAAAATGAATAACAAAAAACAGGAATAATAAGGAGAAATAAGAAATTTATAAAAACAATTCTTTTTTGAAATAAGTTGCAAAACTTGGGAGTACAAGAAGGCAGAAATTCCAGAACATCTAGGGTGCTGTCCTTCTTTCATTGCTACTCAGCCTAAACACTAATTCTGGTTTGAAACCCAGATTCTGGGCACAAGAGGAAGGTCATGTATAACCACAAATGGCTATGGACTATGAAGTTAGACTGACATGAGTTTAAATCTCAGATTTGTGTCTTCTTAACAACATGTACAATTTGTCCATCCACCCTGAAACTCAGTTAGATCAGAGAGGGCTTCCTGGAGAAGGAAATACTCTTCTACTACATTTGGAAGACTAAATATGGATTTTAATGAGGCAAAGGATTATCTAGAATTATCTGTGATCCTCAATGCCATAACAGCTATACATCAGAATTTCTTCAGACAATTGTTAAAATCAGATTCCTAAACAACACCCTGGCATTTCTGTTTAAGTGGTTTGGGAAGGAGGTCCAGAAATCTGTACTTTTAACCAGCACCTTAAGGGATTCTAATGCACACAGCCCAGGACAAGTGGGTATTCCAAATGGAAAAAACAGTAAGTGGAAAGGAAGTTTTGTAAACATAATGTGCTTAGAACACCAAGCTTATGTTAGAAAGAAGAGGATGTTGTTGCTAATGAGATTAGCGAAAATGAGGAATTTGCATGCTATTTTGGAAAACCTTAGAAACCACTGAAATGTTTTCAGCCAAGAGATGATAACAATAGTTTCGTGTTTGAAAAACATTACTAAGGGAGTTGTGAGGAGGGTGAATTTAAATAGGGCAGGAACAAAGTCAGAGAGATTAGTGAGACTCTTTACAGAATCTAATTGAGAGTAAATTCTAAACCATGTGAAATGAGAGGGAGCAGAGCAAAGGAAGAGAAGGATAATTGGCAAATTTAGGAGATAAGCCAGGTTTTTCAGGACTTGTGACTTTCTAAATAATGGTAATGAGAGGGATACGTCAAAATGACCCTAGGGTTTTTCAGCTCCATTGATTACAAGAATGCTGGTGACACTGGCAAAAGGGAGATTGTGTCTTTTCCTCCTTTAGCCTCAAGTACTAAATGCATTCACTGAAGAATAAGAAAGATAAGCAAGCTTAGAAGACAAATGAAGAAGTATGATGTAATATTTAGTTACATTTGATTGCTTGGCAATGCTTAAGCCCTAGCAAATCAGAGATTTGCTTTTTGTGATATCTAATAAGAATTCTGAAAGCATCTTATTATAAACTATATATACAGAAGGGAAAGTTACATCTGCCGTATTTTATATTTTCATATTCTTTGGTCTTTTAATCTTCCAGTTTTAATGTTGATTGAATGTGACATTACTAAGTGGTATGAATGTGCTTGCACTGTGTCGTGCAAATGTCAAATGCATGTATTTAAAGTATTTAAATCATTAAAGAGGTAAAATCATTTAAGACATCTCATATATATACAAGTGAAAATTACAGTATCTTAATAGCAAAGATTAATATCTATCTTCTCAACAGGACTGAAAATTTAAGTTCTGCTGCCATATTCATTTTTCATAGCTGTAATATTTTCTCTGTATTTCCCTATATTTCACATAGTAGAAAAACATGTGGATTTTATACCAAGCCAGGGAATATCTCTCTACAGTTATTCATCAGGAACAGTGGTCTGTCATAATTTGTTCTCTCGCTTTTAAAATTTGCCCTTCAAAGGTTGCTCACTTCCATATTTAAAGTTATTTAAAAAGAAAAAAGCACAGATTTGGTGACAAACCAAGATATTAATAATAACTCTTGACCTATATAGGACACACATTTTGAGGATTTTCTTCAAAAGGTTTCATAGGAAGAGCTTTATACCTATTAGAGTATTTCTAAATGTCATGACTGCCAGACGAATGAACAAATCTGTCTTGGAAGAAGTACAGCCAGAATGCTCTTTAGAAGCTAGGGTGGCGAGACTTCAACTCATGTACTTTAGACATGTTATCAGGAGAGATCAGTCCCTGGAAAAGGACATCATGCTTGGTAAAGTAGAGGGTCAGTGAAAAAGAAGAAGCCCCTTAATGAGATGGATTGACACAGTGGCTGCAGCGATGGGCTCAAGCACAGCAATGATTGTGAGGATGGCACAGGACCGGGCAGTGTTTCATTCTGTTGTACACAGGGTCACTATGAGTCAGAACCAACTCAATGACACCTAACAGCAACAACATATGTCATTATTTTATTAATAGTGTAGAAGAAATAGTAGGTTCCCTTTGGCCTAAGCAGGGCATTTCCACAAAAAAAAAAATTTTAATATCGTAATATAAATAGTATAATACAGAAAATTTAGATAATACTGCTGAGACAGCATAGGTGGATACTATAAGTTTTAATAAGAAAGACAAAGTTTGTTGGCATCTTTCGTTTAGTCATATTTTGCACAGGTTAATGAAGATTGAGCTTGACTCTTCATTTTCTTCTAGGTGAATAGCTTTCAGACTGAAGAACAATAAAGCCAAATATAAATTTTATTCTAGTCCCATGAAAAACAAGAGACTATGTGATTAGCACCAAATTATTCATTTAATAAGAAAGTCAAGACTAAGATCTCATCATTTTGATTCTTAGAATATTATTATTTTCATTAGAAATACATATAGAGCTTAATGCACAGGTTATCCAGGAGTTTCTCATTTATAATCATCTTGGAAAATTAATTTAGATATTCACATGGGCAATCGTTGTTTGAAATTGTTATCCTTAATTGTTATTTTAGTTTAAATTTTAGGACAATCAGTTGAAATTAATTATTTGATGTAAGTACACTTGATCACTTTAGGTTTTACCACATATCACCTAGGAGGCTTAAATGCCATTTATGTTCTCCTGTGCGTTTAAAATCTGTGAGGGACGAAGATACATTTTACTTGACCAATGAGAAGAAAAAAAAGTGACTGTAAACTAGTTCTGAATGCACATCATGTAGTTTTCATCTTCTGACAGAGCAGTATTTCAGAAGATAACAGAGGAGGAATTTATGGCAGGTGCATTACTACTTAGGAACTAATCTCACCCACATGGCTGTTAACGTGAAATATGGATTTTAATAATCCTGCCTCTGTGAGTTGTGTGATCCTGCCTGGTGGGAATGTGATTAGCCACAGCCTGCAAGATTAATTGAGATATATAGCACACAACTGCATGCACTGAACTACAAGCTACTCTGATTATGCTAGAGTTTGCATAGCTAATGCTGCATCCTTATAGTTACAAACAAACAAGCCAACAAATAAATCATATTCTGTTATGACAAGAAATATAACCATTTTTTTCCTTAGGTCATTAAACAGGTCACTTAAATAGAGTGTATAAGTCTTCCAGAGACAGGGAAAATTTAAAAATGTACAGATATAGAATGATGGATAGATGGATACATAGATAAAAAATCAATCACATTCATAAGAATTTTGAAACTCACTCTGTCATTGTGTATATTACTTAAAATAGAATTTTACTCAAAATAGAAAAGTCTTGGCATCAATACGTCAGAATTTAGAAAATGAAAATTTTAAATGAAGAGGTTGCATTAATGATGAGATTTTTGTTTTTTTTTTACAAAAGGGATGGAGAGAGTGTAGCTGGATTTTAGTGATTTACTCTTTTTATTCCATGCAAAGTTTTCCATGGTATTTCCAAACACTGATATATCCACCCAATGAATGATAATAATTAAATATTCAGTTTGAGTGAATTAAAATAAATATATAAGCAATGACTATTACATGTGTAATGTAGTAAGATATTTTTATAAAAGCAATTGCTTAGATGAAATCAAGTTCCAACAACATGCTTTTCACAAAATTCTACATTATATAGGCAAGTGTAAACTCTGTTATTCTCATTATTACAATAATTATTATTACTTATTCTCTAAATATTACTATTATTCTCTCTTAACCCTCTTAACTTTTTCCCCCATTATATACAGTCCTGGATGATCACATATGCTTTTAAGCTTTTTATTTCCAGATATGTAGGATAAATTTCCCCCTCTATACATTTGTGAAACCCAGCCTATTGCCTCCCACCAGTCTATTCCTTCTTCTGCAACTATTCCCTCTATTAATCAATGGTAGTACTAGCAACCCAGTAATAAAAGTAACTTAGGCCTTGTCTTTAACTCTTTCTTCATTTTAATCCCTACATCTGAGAGAGCTCATTTATTAATTATCTAATGAATGCTTAATACGCATTTCCTCAAAAGTCTTCTCTTTGCAAAAGTTTTTATGACCTCCTTCTCTACCCAACTAAGGTGGAATTCAGCCAACTTCTCAAAGCACTTTGCTCTAATTTGGCAGTTCTATTAATTTGGCTAATGACATTTTCTATGTTCTACACTAGATAGTGAGTTCCTTGAGGGTCGGGGCTGTGCATCTTGTCACCTAGCACAGTTCTATAGTCTATGTTCAAAAAACTGCTAATTAAACACCTGGCTTTTCAAACTCATCACCCTCTGCTCTTCTTTTCACACTCTACTTTCCAGCCAAACTTCACCCCTTCCTATCCCCTAAATAGGCCCTTCATTTCCCAACCTCTAAACATGTTAATTTATGACTCCCTGCACAACTGAATTCCTTTTTGCCTAGATGTCTGTATAGCAAGGAAAATAAGGTGCTCTAGAACAATGATTGATACAGTGGCTGCAACAATGGGATTAAGCATAACAATGATTGTGAGGATGGCACAGGACCAGGCAGTGTTTTGTTCTGTTGGTGATAGGGTCTCTGTGAGTCGGTACCGAGTTGACAGCATGTAACAACAACAACACAACACAATGATGAGGGACCAGTCCCTGGAGAAGGACATCATGCTCAGTAAAGTAGAGGGTCAGCCTAAAAGAGGCAGATCCTCAATGAGGTGGATTGACACAGTGGCTGCAGCAATGGGCTCAAACATAGCAGCGATTGTTAGGATGGCACAGGACTGGGCAGTGTTTTGTTCTGTTGTACACGGGGTTGCTCTCAGTCAGAACCAACTCAATGTCACCTAACAACAACAGAACAAGCAAACCTGCCTAACGTCAATAAATGAGGACATCTGCTTGTTCAGTGGAATTAAGATTCTAACAACCTAGAAAGAACAAAATAAACATATTTAAGACCATTGGAATTTAAGCACGCACATTAAGCAATCACCTCTGTAGCTGTATTATTGAATTGATCAGAGGCAGGAAGTCACTTCCTTAGGATGAAAGAATGAAAATTTCAGAACTCTTCAAGTGGTAATAGCAAAAACTAAGATGGACCATGATTAAAAAGGCAAACAACCAAACAAACCCAAACCATTTGCTGTCAAGTTGAATCCGATTCATGGTGACCTCGTGTGCGCAGAGTAAAACTGCACTCTATAGGGTTTTCAAGACTGTGACCTTTCAGAAGCAGATTGCCAGGCTTTTCCTTCATGGTTCCTCTGGGTAGAACCATCAACTTTTCAGTTAGTAGTGAAGCACTCAGCTATTGTGCCACCCAGGGACTCCTTGCCTATGATTAGAGTTCAAGCAATTTCAACATCTCTTCTTCGAGCACATCTGGACTCTCTGAACACATTCTAGAACACCAGAACTGGAGGGACTCCCTCCAAGTTTGAAGTACTCATAATGGAAGTTCTACTTTATATAAGCGATAATTAAGTATAATATTCTAGGAAGCAGGACAGAAAAATATATATAAATGTGTTGAAGAGAGATTCGTACACATCCCTGAATGACAGGTGTAGAGTGAGGGACTAATGGAACCTGGGGATGTATGAGGATACGGTTCACTTTGTGTGGTAGATTCATTAACTTTTCACCAAATAAACTACAAGTACTGCCAGAAGCAGAACTGAACTTAACTGAACCTGAATTGAACTGAATCTTATTAAAAGAAACTGTGTTATTTGGAAATGATTACTGGAATAGCCGGAAACTCCATAATTTCAAGGATTTCTGGGCAGCCTACACTCATTTAAAAGGAAAGAAATATGATATCTTCTTGGAAAGACTCAGTCACTACTGAGAAAGACTGGAGTTTTCTGTTGGAGATAAATGTTGCACGGGTCTTCCTTTCTGATTTTTTACTTTTCTTTTTTGTCTCTTTGAAAACAGATGTGTTCTATCTTCAGAAATAGCATGAATTTAAGAAAGAAGGATACATCTATATATATATAGACAAATAGATGATAGATAGATAAAATATGGTGACAGTATTTGATGTTTTAAATATGGCAGGAATGTGATAAACATCTCCTTATTAATTGGAATTTGAAGTAAAATCTGGTTCTTCTTTTGTATTATAACATACTTAGTATACTGAGAAGCTTTACTGTTCAATTCGATAGTAAAAAAAGGATAAAACATTTCTAATTCTTAGTTTATATTTTGATTTTGATAGAAAACAACATGATTCAAGCTGTTCGATTTATCACATTTATCCAGGAACTATGCAATTCTGACTTAGGTCTATGGCTCTAATTCACTTTTTTATATACTAGAAAGATATCACAAGTGACCTTGGGTTCTAATTTTTGCCCCCAATTCATATGAATTTCTCGATTATCTAATTTAACACAGTATTTCATAGGTTCTATGTGGATACCAAGTGCTTTCTCTGGAACAGTACAGGAGTCTCTAGGAAATGTTGAACCAAATGAGATAGAACTCAGAGTTATGAGTGGTTTTAGTCACTGAGAATTAGAAAAGTATATGTGTATGTGTGAAATATTATTGTTTTTCCCCACTTAATGGTACTTCAGCAGCTAACTGTAGTCCCCATAGGTGCATCACAATTTGTTCAGAACTGCTCTTCCTCTATTTGCAGTCTTACATATGAGTATCATACATGATGACTTCTAGCAATAAAATTTCAAGGTTGTCTAGATCACATGACAGTGAACTTAGAGTTCAAGAAGAGTTACTCAAATACCTGATACCTGGGTTAAATGAATGAATTAATTAATTAATAACCAAGACTGCTATATGTTGAAGTCCTTTCAATGAAGGATATTACATAGGATTGACAGACTATGTGATTAGAAGTGGATGTGGCTTTGGAATCAAATAATCCCAGGTCTTAATTAAGACTTGACCACTTGGTAGCTATTATAAATTGAATTCTGTACCCTGAAAAATGTGTGTTGTAAATCCTAACCCCTATATACTTACCTACCGATTGCCATTGAGTCGATTCTGACTCAAAGTGATTCTACAGGATGGAGTAGAACTGCCCCATTCAGTTTCCAAGGAGAGGCTTGTGGATTCGAACTGCTGACCTTTAAATATGTGGATGTAATCCCATTTAGGAACAGGGTTTTCTTTGTTATGTTACTGAATCCATATCAGTGTAGGGTGTGTTTTAAGCTAATTACTTTTGAGATATAAAAGTACAGATTAGGCACAGAAGCAAGCAAGCACAGATGGGGGAAGATAGATGACATACCACATGAAGAACACCAAGGAACCCAGGAATAGAAGCTGAAAAGAGACAAAGACCTTCTCCTAGAGCAGACAGAGAGAGAGAAAACCTTCCCCTGAGTTTGGACCACTAGCCTCCTAAACTGTGAGAAAATACATTTCTGTCCTTAAAGCCACTCACTTGTGGTATTTCTGTTACAGCATCATTAGCAACTAAGACAGTAGCTGTAGCAATATAGGTATGTTTCTTAAAATCTTCACACCTCAGATTTCATCTATAAAATAGTTAAGTAATGCCCACTTCATAAGATTATTGTGACGATTAAAGAATTTAGCTCAGTGCTTAGTTTACCTAAGCACACAATAAATGACAAGTAAACCTATTATGTATTAGCATCAAGATAAAAAGATGATTTGCAAGTCAGATGTGTTATCACTCTAGTTCATGTAAATACTGAGAGATTCTTAATAAAAATCATTCTTCTAGATAAACATAATTTGCAGTATTATGATTTATGTGTTCTAATCTTGGTCAGAAAATACAAACTGCTCTCTTTGATATGTATTTGCTTTTATATGAAATCAGTCAGTAAATTGAAATTTAAAAATCAAAAATTGTTGTTGTGTGCAATCCAGTCAATTCTGACACATAGCAACCTTTTGTGACAGAGTAGAACTGCCTGATAAGGTTTCAAAGGCTGTAATCTTTATTGGAGTAGATCTTCAGGTCTTTTCTCCTGTGGAACAGCTGGTAGGTTCCAACCTTCAACCTTCTGGTTAGCAGCTGAGCATTTAAAATCATTACCATTTTTAACGGGGTTTGAGAGTTATAAGCCTGCTGCTTAAAGCTGACATTTTTACTTGGTATATAGAAGAAAGCAAACATTTTTGTATGTCTTTTTAAAGCATCCTGTAACACTTTATGGAATATTTATATATAGTTTCAGTGTATTAAAATTTCTTTATCTTAAAAGGAAAATAAAATTCCAGCACACTTTCATACTTTAATTCCTCATTGACGCAGCAATCTGACTTCCAAAGGTCATCATACAAATGAAAATAGCAAGGATATTTCTTCTTTCCTGTACAGATGGTGCCTACTTTTAGCCTTAACAAACAGCTTTTCAAGCTAATGTTTCAAGACTTAAACAGGAAACAGCTGGATTCATTGGAGAACTCATGAATTTCCCGATCAAACAGCTTGGATATAAAGACAAAAAGGATGGACTTTGAATACTTAAGTATCCTGAAAAATATTGATAAGTAGTGCCTAAATGCTGTTAGTTTGAATATAATCCAGACAATGTTGAAACATTTATCGTTAAAGACAGGATATGTCAGGAGAATGGGTCAGTATATCTATAGTTTCCAATAAGAAGATAATGTAAATATCATAATAAAAATAATTATGATTATCATATTCTAATTCCATAATCATATTATGAGAATACTAATAACTAAGCCATTTTAAAGATATGTGATCATTTTTATTAAACTGATTTATGAAATTTTATTTATCTTAACATCTGATATTTTATTTTATATAAATTAAAAATGGGAAACATACAAAATTGTGTGTTTCATTGGTGGCAAGGCTAGTAACTGAAGATGAGAGTTCATAGTACTTAATTTTGCTTTATTGTTAGTCTTTGCTGCCCATCTGAAATGTGTACCTTAAAACATATGGTTAGGTAGGTGTACAGCATTTATGATGAATTGGGGCTGCAAATAATTTTTGCATGATATAAACAGATAGTGTGGTTTATTCCATCTGCATCTGAATAATACTTTGCCCTTGAAAAGATGACAATTTTGTGAACTTTTATAAAATGAGGAGTTAATAGGAGCATGTTATTTTCTCTGATAATAACTGTATCTCTATTACTGAAAAATGCTAACTTATTAACAAAAATTCATAATAAAGACCGTAAATAAATGAGAAAAGTGACTTGATTCTCTGGCCCCTTGTTAATGTCACAAATTAAATGGTACCAAGCGACTCTGGAATGTTTTTTTAACAGTAGAATCAGACATAGCAACTGCATGAAGAAATCAGAACTGAAATAATATGAACAAAGAAATTTCAAAGGCCAAGTCAAAGAAAAAGCCAAAGGCAACAGAATCCATTTATCATCTTCAGAGTTACTCTATGTTTAGCCAACTCTGTTTATAATATTCAGAGAAAAATTCTAGACAACGAAGTAGAGATTTAAAAAAAATTTTTTCTGAGTTCCAAGTAATACATGCTATTATAGGGAAAGAAAAGATAAAGATGAAACTAAATATTTTCTATTCCTTTCTATTGGATATATCCATGCATTTTTAAAACAAAGTAGGATCATATATTACATACAGTTTTATAATCTGAATTCAAGTTTAGAATGCTTCATTCTTTATTTTTACCAGTTACCATTGAGTCAATTCCAACTCAAGGCGACTCCAGGTGCGTCAGAGTAGAACTGTGCTCTACAAAGTTTTCAGTGGCTGATTTTTTGGAAGTAGATCATCAGACCTTTCTTCCTAGTCTGTCTTAGTCTGAAAATGCTGCTGAACCTTCAGCATCATAGAAACTGGCAAGCCTCCACTGACAGACGGGTGGTGGCTGTGCATAAATGGTATTGACTGGGAATCAAACCCGGGTTTCCCACATGGAAGGTGAGAATACTACCACTAAACTACCAATGCTACCTTTAAAATATTGGAAACACTGATTAAACATTAAATATAATTAGTGAATGATGCTTTTACATAATAAATTTTACCTCAATTTTAGTTTTTTCAGTTAACTTTTTAGAAAATACTGAATTTAAGAAGAATTTGATTACAGTGATTTTTTAAAGGAATATTGCAGGGAAAATCACTAGGAACTGAATTAAAAAATTTTATTATACATTTTCAAAATGTGGTCAGGAGAATGTAGAACACCAGCTTTCTTCTCCTGATGAAAGAGTTGTACTAAGATCTACCTTTATCAACAGTTTTATGGATACTTGAACTTCTTTTTGCATTTGACTCTGAAAAAAAATAGTAAGTTTAATTCCATCCTGTCCCTCACAACAGCAGCTCACCCTTTAGAAACTATCTTCAACCTGGTTTCAAGCATTTTGTATATGTTTTGTGTTCATACAGCTTAAGTTGAAGACCAGCTGAGGTTAAAAGATTGAGCGCTTTGTCATACAGAACAATCGCATCATTATCTTGATTATAGCGTCACAAGAATCAGCAATTTCATTTTTCTACTTCTCCATTAATTTTATAACATGTGGGGAAACATAATAAAATCATTAGTTAAATGCACAGACACTTTTGTATTAAAAAAAAAAAAAAAATGGAACTGCTAGTTTACCAGGCAACACCATCATGCAAGTACTAAAAA
This sequence comes from Trichechus manatus latirostris, assembly GCF_000243295.1. Taxonomy (NCBI): domain Eukaryota; kingdom Metazoa; phylum Chordata; class Mammalia; order Sirenia; family Trichechidae; genus Trichechus; species Trichechus manatus. The sequence goes on from NW_004444084.1 coordinate 5,147,672, forward strand.
AAATGTGTTTAGAAGGTAAGAGCTGATATAGGAAAGGCATTTCAGGGGTGTTAACATGTAATGTGTCAATGTGCAAGTAGTGTGAAAATTGAGAATTGCCTTTGTCACCACATGTGTGAGAAACCACAGTCAGTAAATGCATTTGACCCAAGAGGGAGATGAATAAGGTGGTGACATCATGAATATTCATTATAACACACTTATGTACTCAAAATAAATATAATTTATTACAAAGTGATTCTATAGAATTAAATCTCTGGACATATTTTTAGAATACTGTATTTATATGAATACCTGCCCCTTATAACTTTTCCTTCCCTGTTCATTTTAAACAATAGAATTAGAAAATTACTGTTGAGGAATTTCTCTTGTTTATTTTTATTTTCTGTTTAATTTGTCCACAAATGGAACACAACTTAGAAAGTTTCTAGATTTCAGTGGCTATTTCAGTGGTGGCATAAGAGCAATGGAATGATATAGTAAACACATAATAATTGTATCCTCTTACTAAAAAGATAAAATATAGGCTGCCCCTGTGCATATAGTCAAAAAATGTTCAGTGAGACAATGAAGATTATGGTTATTTTTGAATTGTCATTTTCACTTTTTAGGAAAAGCAAATCAGTTGCACAGCTAAAGTGATTATCATAAGAGTACTTGGCCAGCATAAAAGGAGAATGTTGGATTGTAACGAATGTCCCCAAGATTGCCATGTTACATAATGTGACTGGTTGTTTTGTTTTATAAACTTCTTTATTTTAGAATAGTTTTAGATTTTCAAAAAATTGCTGAGGTAGTTCAGAGATTTCTCATGTACCCAACACCAAGTTTCTCCTATTCTTGACATATTACACTATGATGGTACATTTGTCACACTTAATGAACCAATATTGATACATTATTGTTAAAGCCCAAACTTTATTTAAATTGTCTTAATTTTTGTAACACGCTTTTATGTTCCAGGATCCCATATAGGATGCCACATTACATGTAATTATCATATCTGACAATTTCTTACACTTTTCCTGTTTTTGACGACCTTAACAGTTTTGAGAAGTAATGGTTAGATATTTGTAAAATGTCCCTCAATTGGGATTTGTCTGAGGTTTTTTCTCATGATTAGCCCCGGTTTATTGGTTTTGAGGAGAAACACCACAGAGGTGAAGTGCCAATCCCATCACATTATATCAAGGGTACATGCTATCAGCATGACTTATTACTGTTGATGTTGACATTAATCATAGTGCTCTGTCATTCAATCACATATACGAGACTAAATGGGCACATCAGCCCAAAAGCAAAGATGAGAAGGCAGGAAGGGGCAGGGAAACTACACTAATGGAAACAGGGAAGCCGGGATGGAGAAGGGGATAGTGTTCATACTTAGAGGGGTTGGCAACTAATGTCACAAAACAATTTGTGTATTACTTGTTTAATGAGAAACTAATTTGCTCTGTAAACTTTCACCTAAAACACAATTAAAAAAAAAAAATAGAGTGCAAATCCCTGCCCCTTCAGAAACAGAAAGAATGAAAGAAATCAAACAATGTATTGCATTGTGCAAATCTGCTGCAAAAGACATTTTTAAAGTTTTAAAAAGCAAAGATACCATTCTGATCACTAAAGTGTGCCTTATCCAAGCCATGGTCTTTTCACTCACCTCATACACATGTGAAAATTGGATAATGAGAAAGGAAGACAGAAGAAGAATTGATGCATTCGAACTACAGTGTTGGTGAAGAATATTGAATGTATCATGGACTGCCAAAACAACAAACAAATCAGTCTTAGAAGAAATAACAACCAGAATGTTCCTTAGAAACAAGAATGGTGAGACTTCAGTTCACTTACTTAGGACATGTCATAAAGAAAGACCAATCACTAGAAAAGGACATCATGTTTGGTAGACAGCCAATGAAAACAAGGGAAACCATCAATGAGATGGATTGACACAATAGTTGCAACAATGAACTCAAAGATATCAAGGATCATAAACATGATTCAGGACCTCACGATGTTTTGTTCTGTTATTAATGAGATCACCATGGGTCAGAGCCGACTTTTCGGCAAGGCAGCAATAACAATAATAAAGGGATGGGTTGAAAATAGATGAAATATACAGGTAGATGGACAATGTTGGATTCAGGTCCGCCTCTTTTTCTAGCCCCGTATATATCTTTTCTCATATTAGAATGGAATACCAGTGTATGGGTTAGGGATAAAATTATGTAGAAAAATCCTATTTGAATAAACTAGATGTTGAGAAAATTAATTTATTGAAATAAAATAATCGAAACTAACACCTATATGGAGCTTATTCTTTTCATGCATTATTTCAAAATCTTTACATGTATTAACTCATTTAATCCTCACAGCAACCCTATGAGATAAGTGTTATTACTAATGACCATCCCTGAAGTACGGAGAACCAATTAACGTCCCTAATGTTAATTTGGTGGCATAGTGCTTAAGAGCTTGGCTGCTAACACAAAGTTCGGCAGTTCAGATCCACCAGCTGCTCCTTGGAATCCTGTGGTGTAGTTCTACTCTGTCCCACAGGTTTGCTATGAGTCAGAACTGACTTGATGGCACCTAATAACAACAACAGTGGTATAGAAAAGTGGTGAGGTAAGATTTGAACTCAGGCAATCCTGTTCAAGAGTGCTCTGAATCACTACAATACAGTGCCTCTTTTTAAATCTAATGGGATTCTGTTAAATAAGTAGAGTATATATGTCATAGTAGTTAACTTCTGCTACTTCTGTCCTCTATGCTAAAATCGAATGAATCTCTAGCATATGCCCTGCATCTCTCCCGAGTTTTAGTCTTTTATAGTCAACAGCCTGTGTCCATCTTCACTTAGATCTATTTCAGGCACTTAAAAATATACACATTGTCCATCTTCACTTAGATCTATTTCAGGCACTTAAAAATACACACACTGTATAGAATGTCACTTACCACCCCCCCACCTGTGAAGATGCTTTCTGTCTTCAATTCCCTGTACCTATGAATAAATCCATCATCTTTCCAACCACCTGAACCAGAAAACTGTTACTTCCAACTCTTCCTTTTCTCTCATTCACTTCACCTAAACTGTCAAGAAGCCAGTCTAGAAGTTCTGCTGATTTTCCATCCTAAACTCTTGAATTTATCCCTATCATCCTTCTGCTTAATTCAGATCCAGATCATGGCTTGCTTGCTGGGTTTCCTTCAACAAATTCCTCTTAACTAGACTTCATCTGATTCTAGTGTTCATTTTTCCAATCTGCTGAAAGACTGTGGAAGAAGGTAGGTCTTCGAGTCAGACAGAAATGGGTCTGAAACTGATTTTAAACTGTCAAAATTATGGGGCTTTAGGAAAGTTATGTAACCTTCCTAAATCTCAATATGCACATTAGTAAAATGAGGGATTTTAATGTATACCTTGGGAGTGTGATTTTTGAGAAATCAATAATATATGTAAATCTTCTAGCCCTGTGCCTTGTATATATTAAAGCCTCAAAATGTGGTGCCTATTTATCTTAGTTATAATAAAACCTCAAAGTGTCAGTCCCTTACTTGAAAGTTGTATACTCCCATTATCTATAGCATGAGCTGACAAAACTTTTCCTGTAAAAGGCTAGATAATAAATATTTTCAGTTTTGAGGATCATACAGTCTCTGTCACAACTACTCAAATCTTGTTGTTGAAGTGTGAAAACAGTTATAGACGCCACTAACTTATTGACCAAAAAAGCAATAGTCCAGATTTGGCCTTCTGGCTGTAGTCGGCCAACTCCTGATCTATATGATAAAATCCAGTCCCATAGCGTGGCATACAGAGCCTTCCGTGACATTATACATGCTTTTATTTTCTTTCTCACATTTCACGTTCCAGTAACACTAAACTACTTATGGTTTCCTGCAACATTATTTTTTCACGCCTCACATGCCTTTGCTTATGCAGTTCCTTCTATCTTGATTGCCCTTCTTATCCCAGACTTAAATTTTACATGTTTATTCATCATGAGTCAGCTGAGGCTTCACCTCACTCCAAAAGCCTGTTAGGCATATTAGGTACATACAGCTATTTATGCGTCTGTCTGCTTCAATAACAGGAATTATATCATATTCATTTTTTCCTCTCTTTAGAACCTGACTCAAAAAATACTTGTTGAGCTAAACTGAACTTTCATGTTATCAAAGCCTTCCATTCCAAAAGGTATAACTGTCACAGTTGTATAAATCAAAACAACAATCTAGGAGTACCGATATTTATATTGCAGAAATGTAATTTTCCTCCTGTCAACTATTTTTTTGAGCATTGTGTGTGTAGAGACTACATGTTCCCACTGCTCTCTGTTGTCCCAGCCCTGCTGCGCTTTACTCTGTCCTTGAAGGCACCATGTCCCACCCTCCACAGGGCCTTCATGTCCTCTATGGCATGCCTTGTTTCATTCCCTTCACCTTATTAACTCCTATTCAGACGGCAGCCTCAACTCAAAAATCTTTTCCTTTTAAACACTCTTATAGCATCATGATGAACTTGTTGGTGATTCAATAGTAGAAGTCTTGCCTTCCATGCAGGATAACCAGATCTGACTCCTGGCCAACGCACTTCATGCACAGCCACCACCATTGGTGGCTTGTGTGTTGTTATGATGCTGAACAGATTTCAGTGGAGCTCACAGGCTAAGATGAATTAGGAAGAAAGGCCTGGTGATCTACTTCCAATAACTAGCAAATGAAATCCCTATGAATCATAACGGTCTGATCTGCAACTGATCATGGGGATGACACAAGACCCAGCCAGCATTTTGTTCCATTGTACTTGGGTCGTCATGAGTTGGGGACTAACTCCACAGCAGCTAACAACGACAAAAGCATCATAGGCTGCTCTTTTGTGCTATGTATTGTAATTTACATTTATTCCTATGACTGACTAAAAGATGTCTTCACCACTAAACTCTTAGTTCCATGAAGGCAGGAGTTTTTATTTTGAATCACTCAAGTTTCTCTAGCACCTCACAAATCTTCTGGCATGGAGGCACTCAATAAATGTGTTAAATAAATAAATGAATGATTCAATTTAGCCTTACAATGTTTTTGACTGTTATAATTTTCTTTTTTTTTTTTTTAACACATATTGAGTAATTTAATTCATACAACAATCCCATAAAGTACTGTTCTTATTTCCATTTTACAGCTAGGAAAACTGAGGCAGAGGGAAGTTAGGTGGCTTGCCCAAGGTTATCTGGAGACGGTAGAGCGAATATCATGAACCTTGGCATTCTGGCTTTAGAGTCCGATGTCTTAATCAGCTTTCTCTCTCTCTCTCTTTCCCTTTTCCAAAGTTCCATCCATCCATACTTTCTCTCTAAGGCATATAATTTGATTCTTTGTTCACAACTACTAATTAGGACACACAAACAAATTTTTATACCAACCTGCTGTTTTAAGATTGTTATAATTTTCATTGAAAATAAAATAATAAATACAGCTCTTTTCCCAGGTAGCAATATTGACAAGCCATTATTTTCTCTTTGATGTCAAAAGTGAGTCTTACACCTATTCATGTTTTCAATGCTACACACACACACATACAATGCTCTCTCTCTATATATATATATTGTTGTTGTTGTTGTTGTTGGATAAGTCCATTACTCACAGAAAAAAACCAAAAAACCTAGAAGTGCACATTTATTCCTTATTGTAGAAACGTTTCATCAAGTTATTATTATATGATTTTAAAGGTTAGAAAATTTATTTTCTTTACATTTTTATACGCATTGCCTATTTTTAGATTCATTTATTGAAATATCATCTCTTCCTTCCAAGTCCAAAGCCACTGACTCTGTGATATTGTCTGCATCCCCACAGGTGGGATTCATTAGCTTTAATCACTTCTAAATATAATATTTACTCGAGTGTTCCACAAAAGTCTAGTTTTCCAAGGGACAGTAATAGACATTTTGGAATAAAAAATAAGGAAAAGGGTTCTATGGTCAACAAAGTTTGGTGTTAGATATAGAGTTTTTTCTTACTATAAGAGTCTTTACTATACTAATAGGTTTGTGAATTGTCAAAGAAAAATCATGTTTCCCAAACTTATTTGACCAAGGAACCATTTTATTGGCCACTTATCTATATAGGACTTTTATCTTTCTATTATATATGTAGCTTACATGACTGATTCTTTACTTGGTTTTAAGCTCCTCGAAGTAGGGTTATACCATAAGTTATTTATCCCTATGCCACCTATTATAGGACTTTGTAAGTAATACATGTTCAAATAAATTTTGTATTCTTTAGTTGAATTGAAACAGTCCAAGAAAGTTTTTAAAAATAAATTTCTATTCGATTTTTCTGTTATATCAATTTACTACATATTACAACTACTCTGTTTCTTTTTACATGTCTGTATGATTTAAGGATTCTTCAAGTAAGGAAAGTAGCAGCTATATTACAATCTCAATCCACTGCTGATTTATTAAACAAGCCTTTTAATAACCAATCAGAATAAATCACTTAAATTCATCTTCTAGATCCCAGAAATCCTAAAAAGAACCCAAGTAGCTAGCACATTATTCAAAGCTATATTTCGAACGCTGTTGGCCCTAGTGTATGCTTTTGAATATCAAATACAGCTATAAACATCGATGCAAATGAAGCTAGGAATGTAACTTGGACTCCTATTATGTCACAGAACAGAACCAGAACCTGATTCTATTTTCACTTTTGTTGAAATACAATATGTTACATCAAGACATATTATTGACTCTTGCAAGTAACTAAATATATTTTCTGAGAAATGTACATGTGTATAAAGGCATCAGAATCTTATATTCCCTACAATCTGTCTCTGATGGTATCAATTATCACTTAGCTACCTAAATGTAGTATTCATTTTCATAAAGCCCGAGGAAGAATACCATGAAGTAAGTATAATGTAACTTGAGTGATTAGGTTGAGCTACAGCCCATAAAGTATGGCTAAGGGAGCATTTTGAAAATTCAGTGTGTGACTTCTGCTCTTGACCTTTCAGATGCACCATAAGATAAGAACTATTGGACAAGTAGCAACTTAACTATCCAGAAAATTACTTCAAAATCTTTCTTTTTATTGTTTTGTAGGACGATTTTATACAATATGAGGCAAATTCTATGGGGTATTAAACTACTTCATGTTTGCAAAGAATATTACATTGTCAGGTATCTACTAACTTAGTAAACTACTGGTCCAGTACACTGAGTGGTATCATATTGACCTTGTTAACATAATACTAAGTATCTCTGTGAGTTGAGGAGTTCTTGGATGCAATTCCTCATCTGGGAAGGTGAGAATATAATTTTCTCATTTTCTGTTAAAAGTATCAAGTGTGAAAAAAATAAATAAATAAAGTCCAGAATTTGAATTGTAGGTATAAGTAGTACATCGACCATTAAGCTTGATGTTGTTACTGTTAGTTGCTGTAGAGTGGATTCCAAATCGTGGCTACCCCATGTGTGCAGAGTAGAACTTCTTCATAGGGTTTTTAAGGCTGTGACCTTTCAGAAGCGGATCACCAGGCAGGTCTTTCAAGGCACCTCTGTGTGAGTTCAAACCACCAACCTTCCGGCTACTAGTCAAATGCCTAACCATTTGCACCAGCCAGGACTGCATAACAATTGTAAATAAGTATGGAAGATTCTAAGAAGATGGTAACTTAATATCATTAAAAACAACAAATACTCAGGAAGAGTTCCAAAAATTGATTTGCCAGATCCTACCACAGAAAATTTTAAAGCATTATTAGTAAAAATTAAAGAAGACCTTACCTCAAAAAAAAAAAACGAAGAGTGAGAAGAAAAACAAGAAAGAAAAAGAGAGATACTATGTTTTTAGATTAGAAGGCTTACAGATTTAAATCCGTCAATTCTCCCCGCAAACTGATCTATGGACTCAAGGAAATCCAGTCAAAATCTCATCTGTTTTTGTGACAATTGGCAAGCTTTTTCTAGCATGTATATGGAAATTCAAATTGTCCAAATTAGCCATGATAACCTTGAAGAAAAATATAATTGGAGAATGCCCTATCTGGTACCAAGACTTAATAGAAAATTAGAATAACTAAGAGAGTATGATAATGGCATAAGGCTACACAACCAGACCAGTGGAACACAACAGAGAATCCATAAATGGATTCTTTTCACATATGTGCACGTGACATATCACAAAGGAGGCAACTCAAAGTAGTAAAGAAAGGACAGTCTTTTCAAGAAGTGGTGCTCATCAATTGAACTGAAGAAAAAATTCAATCCTCAAGTTGCGATAGTGAAGGATTCTATGGGGAAAATATTAAACGACGCAGGGAGCATCAAAAGAGGATGGAAGGAATACACAGAGTCATTATACCAAAAAGAATTGGTTGACGTTCAACCATTTCAAGAGGTAGCATATGATCAAGAACCAATGGTACTGAAGGAAGAAGTCCAAGCTGCACTGAAGGCATTGGTGAAAAACAAGGCTCCAGGAATTGATAGAATATCAATTGAGATGTTTCAACAAATGGATGCAATACTGGAAGTGCTCATTTGTCTATGCCAAGAAATTTGGAAGACAACTACCTGGCCAATCGACTGGAAGACATTCATATTTATGCTTATTTCCAAGAAAGGTGATTCAGTCAAATGTAGAAATTAGTGAACAATATCATTAATATCACATGCAAGTAAAATTTTGCTGAAGATCATTCAAAAGTGGCTGCAGCAGTATATCAACATAAAACTGCCAGAAATTCAGGCCAGATTCAGAAGACAACGTGGAACCAGGGATATCATTGCTGATGTCAGACGGATCCCGGCATGGTGCAGGACTGGACAGTGTTTTGTTCTGTCATGGTGCAGGACCGGGCAGTGTTTTGTTCTGTAGTACACAGGGTGGCTATGAGTCAGAACTGACTTGAGGGCACCTACCAACAACAACATGGAAAAACTAAAACTTGACCCCTACCTCACATCATACATGCAAACTAATTCGAGGTGGATAGTAGATATGAAAATAAAAGACAAAACAATAAAGTTTCCATAAAATAACACAGGAGAATATCATTATGATGTATGGTACAGAAAGATTTATAAAACATTTTACAAAAATACTAACAATATAGGCAAACAGAGGTAAGTTGGACTACAATAAAATTAAGAAGTTTTGTCTTCGAAAGGCACTCTTACAAGACTGAAAATTGCAAGCCATATCATGGAGCTTAAAGCTTAGAAAATTTATTTTCTTCACATTTTTATATGCATTTCCTATTTCTAGATTCATTTACTGAAATATCATCTCTTCCAGGTCTAAAGCCACTGACTCGGTGATAGTGTCTGCATCCCCACAGGTGGGATTCATTAGCTTTAATCACTACTAGATATCATGGAGAAAATATATGCATTATGTTAAGCCAACCAAAGCCACATATCTTAAATATATGGCAAATACTTCTGAATCAATAAGATAAAGACAGACAATTCAACAGTAAAATAGGCAACATTATTATTAGTGTTTTTCTATTTGCATCTTCCTGCACTCCTGAAGTTTCTTTTCTATAAGTGTGGTTGTAGTACTATTTGGTGCATAAATATTCATATATGTTATATAGTCCTTATGCACTGTGGCTATTACTAAAAAAAAAAAAAAATTCTCCTTTTTCTCCTGTATTTATTTTTGGCCTGAATTTTACTTTGTCTGCTACTAAGATTGTGTTCTTGTTGTTTCTGTTTGCCTGATATATTTTTCCCATCCCTTTATTTTAAGCTTTTTGGAATTACTGTGTTTTTGATATGTCTTTTGTATAAAATATCATTAATATCACAAGCAAGTAAAATTTTGCTGAAGATAATTCAAAAACTGTTGCAGTGGTACATCAATAGGGACCTGCAGAAATCCAAGCCAGATTCAGAAGCGGATGTGAAATGAGAGATATCATTACTGATGTCAGATGGATCTTGGCTGAAAGCAGAGAATACCAGAAAGATGTTGACCTGTGTTTTATTGACTATGTAAAGACATTTGACCGTGTGAATCAAAACAAATTATAGATAACATTGTGAAGAATGGGAATTCCAGAACATTTAATTGTGCTCATGAGGAACCTGTACATAGCACAAGACGCAGTCATTCGAACAGAACAAGAGGATACTGAGTGGTTTAAAATCAGAAACGGTGTGTGTCAGAGTTGTATCATTTCAACACACTTATTCAATCTGTATGCTGAACAAATAATCAGAAAAGCTGGACTATATGAAGAAGAACGTGGCATCAGGATTTGAGGAAGACTCATTAATTAACAAACTGCGATATGCAGATGGTACAACCTTGCTTGCTGAAAGCAAAGAGGACTTGAAGTACTTACTGATGAAGACAAAAGACTATAGTCTTCAACATGGATTACACCTCAAAATAAAGAAAACAAAAATCTTCACAACTGGAACAAGAAGCAACATCATGATAAACGGAGAAAAGATTGAAGTTGTCTAGGATTTCGTTTTACTTGGAGCCATAATCCATGCCTATGAAACAGGAGTCAGTAAATTAAGTGACGTATTGCATCGGGCAAATCTGCTGCAAAAGACTTCTTCAAAATGTTAAAAAGATGTCACTTTGAGGAATAAGGGGTGCCTGACCCAAGCCATGGAATTTTCAAACGTCTCATATGCATGCGAAAGCTGGACAATGAATAAGAAGACCGAAGAAGAATTGATGTCTTTGAATTATGGTGTTGGTGAAGAATATCAACTATACCATGGACTTCCAGAAGAACAAACAAGTCTGTCTTGGAAGAAGTATAGCCAGAATGTTCCTCAGAAAATGGAGAGATTTCGTCTCATGTACTTTGGACATGTTATCAAGAGAGACCAGTCCCTGGAGAAGGACATCATATAAAAAGAGGAAAACCCTCAATGTGATGGATTGATGCAGTGGCTGAAACAATGGGTTCAAACATAGAAAAGATTTCCAGGATGGCACAGGACCAGGCAGTATTTTGTTCTGTTGTACATAGGATCACTATACGTCGGAACCAACTCAATTCAGCACCTAACAACGACAACAACTTGTACACAACAAAGATTTGGGTTTTGGTTTATAAGCCAATTTAAAATCTCTTTATTTTAAAAGGTGTGTTAAGCCTGTTAAGCCTATTCATATTTGTTGATATGATTGATATGTTTGGGTTTAACTATGTCATATTTTTGGAGTGATTACAGTGTGTCTTATATTCTATTTACTGCTTCTCAATTTGCTGTGTTTTCTTTCCTTATTTATTAATTTTTTGTATTTAGGAAAGTTTGTATGTTCCATTGATTATCTTTGTATTTATTCCTTTTATAATCTCTAAATCCCCACTTTGCCTTTTAAGCATTTCACTATCTGGTTTTCATTTTTAGATAATATCTTTTGATTCACACCTATTACCTATATAATATTTAATTATCTCATTCCATTTTTACTTTTGTCTCTGTTTCTCCTTTCATTTTACAGGTGAATGTTGTCTGCTTTTCAAGAACATATAAAGTTTTCATGCTATTCATTCACTGTTATCCTTGTTTTTGTCTTCTACAATCAAATACGTTAACACTCATCATCAATTCTCTTGCTTAAGTTTCTTCAGTTATCTTTTGGTGGATGAATCTAATCATGTAGTAGATTCTTCAGACACAGTTTGTATGAAAAGTGTTCCCTGGGTTCTTGCATTTTTATTTTTCTGTACACTTGATAGTTGAAGAGGAAAAGTCTGACTGGATATAAAATCTTTTGCTCACATTTTATTTCCTTGAGTTTCTTGAAATTGCATTTCCATTGTTTCCTAGCTTTGTATGTTATTCTGGAGAAGTCTTCAGTCAGTCCAATTTTCTTACTATTATAATTAATTTTAAGTAACTTGATCTTTCTTCCTGGAGTCATTAAGGATAATTTTATTTTTAAATATTAATAGTTTTACTAAGCTATGTCTTGGAGTTGATTATTTAAGGTCAGGTACACAGTGTGGACTTCCAATATGTAGATTTGTTTTATTTTTCTCTTATTTCTGGAAAATTTTATTAAATTATAATGTTAAATATTAGTTTTGTTTTACATTTACCATTTTCAGGGACTATATAAGGATATATAGCACAGGGATGAATAGCACAAAGAGGGTGAATACAAGACAAAAAGTGAATAAAGAGGTTAGAGAGAGTGGTTGAAATCGAATACAGAAAAACAGTTCACGAATCTGTATATCTCATTTTCATTTTCTTAGTTGTTTACCTGTCTTTCTTCAATTCTCCTTATTAAATTTTCATTTGTGTTCTTCTCCTTTGGACATCTGGTAATTTATATTTTATTTCTTTACTGTAGCAGTATAGTGAATCACAATGCCCTCGGACTCTGTTCAGTAATTTAGATTTTACTGTTGGACTTTATCTTCCTGGGGATAATTTTCTCTGTATTATGAGTCCTCCTCTTTTTTATGGAGTCTCCTAAAATTTCCCTCCCCACTCTTAACTCTGTACACCCACAGTTTTGTAGTTAACCACTGGAACTCTCACCAAAGCATTGATGGGGTTTTATGTTTCTTTCTCTATTTACAGGTAATTTGAAGTTTATGAAATTTCATATCTCTTAGAAATGGTGATGTCAGTTATAAGTGGTTTTATTAAGAATTTATGGCTTTGTGGGGAGAATTTGTTGAAAGATTTGGATTCAGGCATGGACCATTTAGGAATAGATATTTTTTAACATGTGTTGCAATTGATTCTTTTGTGCAGCCAGATATAAGAATCATTCCTCTCTAGCTTCTATACTCTCTTTTTGTGATATTTTTTGCCTAGTGCTTTTTTTAGTCTATGTTTTACCACCTCTATTTATGAAAAGATCATTTGCTTGATAACCAGGTAGCTAAGCTATTTTGTAGAAAAGAAATCTAAAAATCAATTGAATAATATCAATCAGTCTTGAATATATTTTTATAACTTATTTGTCCATGGATATAATTCACTCAACAATTATTTATATATTATGCACTTACTCTGTGGGAGGTGGACAAATGTATTCAAACAAGCACAACAGAAATAAAAAGGTATAAGTACTAAAAAGCATATAATGACAAAGGCCTGCAAGATCATGAAGGAGAAAGAAAGTACTTAAGCAGAATATGACAGTTAAAAATATTTATGGGAGAATGTTGGGAGAACTCCATTTTTCAGTTATAGGAAGAGCAAAAACAATAATGGATGCATGTGTGGTATATTTGGAAAATAATATTGCCTGAATGTGAACTTTTGGTAAATGCAAGCTCATCATGAGGTTGAGGATAAATGCCTTTTCCAAAAAAGCAAACAAAACAAAACAAAAAAATCACAACAAAAATGTTTACGTGTGTGTGTATGCACATATTACATATAGTCCCTGGGTGGCAAAAATGGTGTGCACTCACTAGACTACTAACAAAAAGGTTGGTGGTTTGAACTCACTCAGTGGTGCCATGGAAGAAAGTCTTAGCAATCTGCTTCGGAAAAGATTACAGCCAAGAAAACCCCAAGGAGCCAGTTTTACTTTGTAACACATGGGGTCGCCGTGAGTTGGAATCAACTCCACAACTTTGAGTTTAGTGGTTTTGGTATACATGTATACAAGTATTTATACTTAAATCACAAACCTATCCCATTTCTGAGATATATTGATGTTGAATCAAAGAAACACAGTGTTTAACTAACAAGTAAGGAAATACTTTTTTAAGAAAAAAAATCTAAATTTTGACATGGTCTTTGAGGTCTCTTGTTTAGGTGAATTTATGAATAATAGATTCAGAACAAGAAGAAAAACATACAATGAAGATATTCTCATTACAAAAGTAACTAGATCATCATGACATTACATGTTAGCAAGTGCCCCAGAAATATCATGGTTATACATCAAATAAAAGTAAATGCTGTAAACTTGACTAGCTGCTGAATGTCCTCAGAACGGCTCGCATAGTGGGAAGTGTTGCTCTGTTAGTCCTGTTCTTGCCCTTTGTATAAGAAGGATATTCATCTCATTGATGCTAGCAGCAGCAAATATAATCTCATACGCCTATTGTAGAAATGGCTCCTGTAAATATGTAACGACATTTGCTTCACTGCACTCACCATTGGAGGCTATTGGGTCTCTCAGCTAAGCTGGAGCAGAGGATATAATTAAAGAAACGGAGACACTTTTTTTCCCCCTCTGGTTTCCCCCTCTGGTTCCAAATGGTTTTGGAACCCAATAAGCATATCTTTGCCTAATACTTTAGGTGGCTTAGTATCCATTTATTGTTGCGTAGCACTATAAAACACATTTTTATTTCACAAAAACTTGTTCTGCTAGAATCTTTCATATTTTAATTTATTAAAAATATGAAAAACATTGACTGGAAGATAAAAATTTAAATACATTTTCAGTTTGATAATGAGCCTGAGTTTCTGAAAGTGTAGTAAAACATGTTATATACCTATTTTTAAAAATCTCGCACCATTCATGCATGCTAGTGAAGAGCTCTGAGCAGTGTGATTAGCATACAACAAGATCCCAGGGCCGTAAGATGTTAGCTACTGCAGAATTCCTTAATTTACAGCACTTCTATTTAAGTAATAAATTTTTCCTTTGTAATGATTTGTGTTTAAGATTTTGGCCTATAGATTCATTGTTCACAGTGGCAAGTTCAAGAACTTTTTTTTCCCTTAAGTTCCTTTTTCCTAACATCCACAGTTATGAAAAAAAAAAAAAAAAAAAACCATTGCTTCTGCAAAGTAATGCAGATTCGAAGTCTGCAGTATATAAAATTTTATAGGCAGAAGCTCTTGTAATTTTATTACAGTAGGCTCTTCACACGTGCCAGCACAGCATGCATCAACTTGCAGAGGCCTAGTGAAAGGCCTATAAGAAAGAAATGTGTATCTTTTTGGAAAAATCCCATAACTTGACAAAAGATGTATAATACATTTATGCCTGCAGTGGTTTTCAGCTTTTCAGCACCAGGTAGCTTCTGAATTTCTACTTTTTCTACTACTCCTTTGTGATACTTCATGTTTTTGTTTTGTTATGGCTTGCTGTATTAATATAATTAATAATAATGCTTAATTAGAGCATTAATTTAACCACCATCTATTAAGCCTTTACCACATTCTTTGCACTAGTGATGGAAAGCTAATACAGAGTAGCTGCTATAGAACGACTCATGGTCTAGTGTGGGAACTAGATAATGAAACAAGTAATTTTAAATCAAAATAATACCAATAGTAAGTAATTATTTAGTGTTAATTTTGTCCTAGGCAATTTGTAAGACTTTTACATATACATTGCCCTATTCAAAAAATCACAACATCCCTGATAGAACTGAGACAAGAGAGGGCTCTGTAGGCACTGTCAGAACTCTGAGATGATGGTGCTGAAAAATAATATTAATAAATATCTCTGTAGAGAGCTTTCAGTTTTCAGAGTATTTTCTCACATATTAAAGACCTCTTTAAAGTGCTAAAAAGTAAAGATGTCACCTTGAGTACTAAGGTGTGCCTGACCCAAGTCATGGTATTTTTAATTGCTTCATATGCATTTGAAACCTAGATAATGAATAAGGAAAATCAAAAAAGAATCGATGCCTTTTAATTATGGTGTTGGGGAAGAATATTGAATATACCATGGACTGCCAAAAGAATGAACAAATCTGTCTTGGAAGAAGTATGCCAGAATGCTCCTTGGAAGCGAGGATGGCCAGATTTTGTCTCACTTAATTCGGACATGATATCAGTAGGGACCAGTCTCTGGAGAAGGACATTATGCCTGGTAAGGTAGAGGGCCACAGAAAAGAGGAAAACCCTTAATGAGATGGATTGACAGTGGCTGCAACAATGGGCTCAAACACAGCAATGACTGTAAGGATGGTGCAGGACCAGGCGGTGTTTTGTTCTGTTGTACATAGGGTTGCTATGAGTAGACACCAACTCGATGGCACCTAACAACAACAACAATATAGACAGCTTTCATTTTTCAGAGTATTTTCTCACTTACTATTTTATCTGAGTTTTATATGTCTTTGTATGGTAAGAAGTCAGATGTAATTATTTCCATTTTGCAAGAAGATGAAATAAAATGATGTATTTGAGGTTACACAGCTAGTAGTTTTCAGCTCAATTTAGTACCCAGTGGATAGGTAACTTCTCCAGTGATCCATCCACTGGTTTACACTACTTTGTTTTTAAATAAATTTCCATTTGGATTCATCAGTTTCTGTTTTTATCCATAGGTGCTTGTTTTTCACTCTTCTACTGAAATCTGTTTATGACCCTAGGCTGACATGGAGCTAGTTTTGCCCATTCTGCTCCCCCTTTCACACACACAGATGAGTTTTCTAGGGCTGGGATTTAAAACTCCTCAGAAAGCTATGAAAAGCTATTCCCACTAACCCAGTAATGGTGGGTGAAAATTTCAACAAGAAGTTATAGGTTTGCTCCCTACTAAAATGAGTGTCCTATAAGATTGCACCCATTAAACACTTGTTAGCCAGTAAACCCTCAGAGAATGTTAGGTCATGAAGCAATTTAGAGTTTAACAATTAGTTAATAGGATGGATAATAAAATGATCTGCCCAGAGCAAGGGATGCTGCAAAGGACCCATGGGTAACTAGAGGTTGGTTTACGTGGGCTGTGCATCTTGAGAGCTGTGCAAAACATGGAAGAGACTAAAAAAAAAACTCAGTAGAACAATAATAACAAACAAAAGGAACAGATGTAGAGTACTGAGTATTGCACAATGTTCTCAGTGCTTTGCACAAGTCACTGACTGCTTACCACACTCTACATACTCAGTATTATTATCCTCATTTTACAAAGAAGTACAGGATTGGCACTTCAGGCCAGTACCATCTGTGCTACCAATCAGTATGTTATGCTGCGCATGAAATCAGACTTTAAGTTTTTTCAATTTTTACTGAGCTGTCCCTGGAAACCCTGTCATATGTTCATCAGCTCTGTGAGACACATAGCTGAAGTTATAGCTAGAAATAGTAGGATCTTTTCTATTGAGTGAGATCTTTTCTGTTATTCTAGAATTGTAGCTAAAGGTACAGACTTTAGGATAAAGGGCTCTAAGTATCTTAAATTCTGTGTTTCAGGAGCCACCCCCAGCTTTGCTCAACCTGGGAGTTGCTTCCTGAGCAGCCTAACCTCAAAAAATGGGAATCACCACCAACTATTAGCCCCAAGCCCACTCCTACCACCAACCACTAGCCAATATAAAAGAAAGACTAGAGAGGGAAACTCAAGTTTTGTGGAGTACAGCATTTATGAAAATACGTTGTTCCCCCCCCCTCCTTTTTTTGGATTGTTTCTCCTCCCCATAGCCAAGGGTCAGGGGCCAAAAAAGAATGTAAGACTAGGCAAGCCTACAAGAAGAAGCTGGAATTTCATTCTTCTAATGAAGGTCCCCTTAGTCAAAGGACTTTATGACTCTTCCCTCTGATGCTACTGGGAAAGGAAAGAGAGAATTGGGGAGATATGGCACAAACGGGGTTTTTCAGCTTGTGAGGGGCCAGGAACATTTTCCTGGAATTCTCAGTACCAAAAAGAAGATGAATCTCTCTTGCTTACACAGACTAAGTGAGAACGTGAGTATGGTCTTGTCTGAACTGCTGATGGCTGGGGTGCACTTCAGAGGAATGAAGCTCAAAGCACCCCTCTGGGGGCATACTGGAAAGCCTGGGAGAGCCCTGCCATCACACTGCAGCCAGCACCCATCTACGATGAACCCACAGACAACACCATGATCTAGATATGCAAGTCAAGCCTAACAAGGAAAGGACTGCAGCTAAGGATAGACATGTGGCTTTCCCTTCTCTCTTCCCCCTGCCCTAATACCAGAGAGGTAGCGTACCAAAAATGGAGCAGAGAGAAATTTGAGTGAAGTACAGACAATGAATAGAGGTAATGGGTACTTCAGAGAGTGCAGAGTAGGGCTTTGGATCAGATATGAGATTAAAGTTTTAAAATAAACTGTACTGAGTCATGAGAATCAGACAGGAGCTGTCAGAATAAGAAAAAATAATGACAAAAAGTTATGGAATCCGGTCATGTTATCATTTAGGAGGTTGCTGAAAACAAGAAAGGGGATTTTGACGTAGCATATTTGGGAATGGTTACAAGGAAAATATTTTTAATCCGAAGATTCGGAGTCGTTAGTAAACCAAGCATGTGAGTGTGTGCGTGTCTGAGTATCTGACTTGTTGCATGCATGTGTGCACACACACATACATACTCACACACATATAATATTTCTTTAACTTGGAGATGCAGTATTATGCCTCTAGACTTAATGTTTCTTCTCTACCCTAATACATATACAGTTAAAGCAAAAGCTGGAACCTGTGTAAGGCAGAAACCTGTCAGAGAAGAAAAAGTCAAATACTTTCCACTAAACAGAGAGCAATATAAAAGCGGTAAGACTGCACCCTGTCAAAAGCAAAAAACTTGTGAGACCCAGAAAAACAAGGTAGTCTCATCGAGTTCCAGCTCTCACAGATTTCACTGTATTACTAATAAGTATCTACATTTCTAAGAAATACTTTTTATTTTTGTTCAAAAATATAATAGATGAATCCTGAAGCATTCTTCAAGACACCTCAGAGACACAAGCAAAGCAGGGGCATAAATAATTCTAGCAAGGCACTTTTCTGACAGTATTTTTATGTTTTTAATAAAATGAGAATTCAGAAGTGTGTCCAAGTCTTTCATACAGTAATTTCATTCACTTTTGTTTGTTAGGAAATGGCTTTAAAAATCTCTGCCAATTTATCCCTTCACATATCAAATGACCTTGGAAATTTTATAATGACACAGTCTGCATCTGTGCCACTAGCAGATATGTACATACACGAACACACACACATTCACTTACTCCTAACGGTACAGTTGCACATATGGATGTATGATTGCTCACATTACTTTTTAATGAATGAAAACAATTCCTATTAATAAAATCACTACTTATTTATTTATTTAGTCACAAATATTCATTATCTGGGTATTGGAAATACCACAATGAGTGAGATAAGCACAAAGATAAGTCTTTGTGTTCACACATTTACAATCCTTGGGAAAGGCAGGTAAGTAAAAACGTGTCTTGCCATGCAATCTGGTAAGTGGAAATAAATAGGGTAAAAAGGAACTCTTAATCTAGATGGGGAGGCTCAAGAAAAACAAAAGAAAAAATAACATTTGAGATGAGAGATAAAAGAAGAATCATACAGTTAAAGCTGGCCAGGAGGAGAGTAGAAGAGTGTTCCAAAATAAGAGAAACACTATAATAGAAGCAATTGTGTAAAACCAAACCAGTTGCCATAGAGTCGAATCTGACTTATGGTGACCCCATGTGTGTCAAACTAGAACTGTACAGCATAGGGTTTTCAGTAGCTCATTTCTTGGCAGTAGATTGCCAGGCTTTTTTTGCCAGGCGTCTCTCGGTAGACCCCAATCTCCAACCTTTGGTTAGTAGCCAAGTGTGCTACCTGTTGGCACCACCCAGGGCTCCAACAATTGTATAAACCCAAAAAAACCTGATGCCGACAAATCAATTACAACTCGTAACAACCGTACAGGACAGAGTAGAATTGCCCCATATGGTTTCCAGAGAGCAGCTGGTGGATTTGAACTGCTGACACTTTGGTTTGCAGCCGAGCTCTTAAGCACCGTGCCACCAGGGCGCCTAACAATTGCGTAAACCAAAGCTAAAAACCAAACCCACTGCCGTCGAGTTGATTCCGATTCATAGAAACCTTATAGGACAGGAAAGAACTGCCCTATAGGGTTTCCAAGGAGCGGTTGGTGGATTCGAACTGCTTACCTTTTCGTTAGCAGTCAAATGCTTAACCACTGTGCCACCAGGGCTCCAACAATCGTACAGGGCCCATTATATGTCAGGCAGGATTCTAAGCACTTTACTTGCTTTAACTATGAGGTAGGTATTATTTAATTACCACTTTAGAGAGGAAACAGAAGCACAAAGAGATCAAGACTTGCCCAGTTAGAAGGTGGCATAGCTAGGATTCAAATTCACAAAGTAGGGATCCAGGGTCTGTGCTCTTTACCACTCTGTGGTACGAGTCTGCTTTCTAAGCTTTTAGAGACTACCTGAGAAATGGCTGTAAAATGGTTATCAGTTGGCTTTTACCCTACAGCCATTCAATCATTTTATGTAGAAAAGTACATGGGTCTTCAAACTGATCCTCTAAGTGTATTGTGAAGGTCAGACTAGGTAAGGATAAGGCTAGCATTGAGACACCAGATAAGAGACCTTTGCAGTAATCAAGGTAAATAATGAATAGATATAAATAGATAACTCCTAGATTTTCAGGAAGAACAAAGGGTGATAATTTTCCTATAGGGATTTTTTAAAACAGCTTGACTGAAATTAAAAATTTGCATTCAGTTATAACTCCATTATAGTAGCTTCAGTTATATTACCTACCTTACCCTGCCTGTGGGGTTACACTTGAATTTGCAATAAGGAGATTTCATAAGCTTGGAATAATTCCTATTAACTTAATATATAAATGGGGGACAGGTTAGAAAAAAAATGTTTAATGATACTTCCTGTAGAAATTTTTTTTATTGTACTTTAAGTGAAGGTTTACAGAACAAATATTTTCTCATTAAACAGTCAGTACACATATTGTTTTATGACATTGGTTAACAACTGCACGACTTGTCAACATGCTCCCTTGGAGGACCTTTTTTTTTTTTTGGTGAAACTATACATAGCCAAGGATATACCATTTCAAAAATTTCTACATGTACAATTCAGTTACGTCGATTACGTTCTTCCAGATCTGCTGCTATTCTCACTTTAGATGAAAGTTTACAGAACAAAATAGTTTCTCATTAAATGGTTAGCACACATATTGGCCTATGACAATGTTTAAGAACCCCACTACATGTCAACACTGTCCTTACTCAACCTTGGGTTCCCTATCACCAGCTTTCCTGTCCCCTTCT
>NW_004444084.1:5168774-5256865 GCF_000243295.1 Trichechus manatus latirostris
ACTGTCCTTACTCAACCTTGGGTTCCCTATCACCAGCTTTCCTGTCCCCTTCTGCCTTCTAGTCCTTGTCCCTGGACTGCTGTGCCTCATTAGTCCCGTTTTGTTTTATGAGGCTGTCCAATCCCCAGCTTAACAGTGAACCTCGAGAATGACTTCACCACTGAGCTAAAAGGGTGTCTGGGCGCCATACTCTCAACGTTTCTCTAGTCTTTGTCAGGCCAGTAAATCTGGTCCAGAACCCTCTGTTTGATCTCGGTCAGAGCAGTCAGTGGTGGTAGCCGGGCACCATCTACCTGTACTGGACTCAGTCTGGTGGAGGCCTTGGTAGCTGTGGTCCGTTAGTCCTCTGGACTAATGTTTTCCTTGAATCCTGTTCTCTTCATTCTCTCTTGCTCCTGAAGGGGTGAGACCAGTGGAGTGTCTTAGATGGCTGCTCACAGGCTTTTAAGACCCCAGACGCTACTCACCAAGGTAGAATGTAGAACAATGTCTTTATAAACTGTGAGAAAAAATTTTTTTAACTGACAACTAAAATAATGGCTTTAATCATTGATAAAATATGATTTAAAAGACATTTAATTTTTCACAAACATGGTGCATAAAGCTATGGATGTCTCCTCACAGGAACAAATTTAAGAATTAATGTCTCCTTTAAATCTTCAAAGCTGCTTATAGAATTTAACTGTGAAATTTCCAGTATGCTCATTAAAATTAAGCGACTACATATTCCATTATTGCTTATAACAGATGCATTAAATATATGAGTAGGGTGCTGAGGGAGGATATGGAATTACCTATGTTCTAATTCTTAGGATTTAAGAAAATGATATAGGCTCAAACCTTCTGTTAAAGAGATGGATTATAATCATAGAATTCTAGATGTAGGTGAGATGCAGGGACCAACCATTCCAATAGAGCTAAATCATAAAAATGTGTTGGGATTAGCTGTGAGGTCTTCATTAACAATAACTTACTGAAGTTTGTAAATTATCTGGTCTTTAAAATATATTAATAAAATTTGTTCTGATAAAAATAGTTCTTAAAAGAGCATAATGCTCAAGGCAGACTTTTTTTTTTTTACTTGTTTGATTTTACAAAGACTTCAGGGGATATTTTTGGTTTAAGGTTTAAAGATTATTCAGGGCAATAATTTCAGGGATTCATCTAGCCTCCACGGCTCCAGAAAGTCTGGATTCTATGAGAATTTGAAATTCTGTTCTGCATTTTATCTCTTTTGAGCAGGATACTTCTATACAACCTTTGCTCAAAATAATGCAGTAACGATAACTAGGCATAATTCAGTTATTTTTGTCGCATGGCAAAGGAGGCAGTTGTTCATGTAGGGAAGTAGCCACACATTCCATTTCTTCCTCCTATTCCTGACTCTCCTTCTTCCTCTGTTGCTCCAGGGGAATAGAGGACAGTTGTTGTATCCTGAATGGTGGCTGCAAGCTTTTAAGGCTTGCAAGGCACTACACAACTATGAGATACAAGAGAAACATTAAACATAATAGACCAATTAACTAGGATGTTGCATGAAACCACGACCCTATACCACCAAACAAAGAAACCAAATCCCATGAGGTGTTTGGTTGTACATAAGTAGCCTCAGCAGCAACAATAGCTCAAAGATTAGATAGGAAACTTAGGGGGCAGTGAGTTTATGTTAAATTGGGAGGGGATAATCTAGAGAAGGAGGTTGCAAAGCTGAAGAACATAATCAATGTCACTAAATTGAACATGTAGCAAATGTTGACTTGGGTTATGTTCTGTCTGTATTTCTGCTGTGTATACGCTCAAAAATAACAACAAAAATAAAATAAGTTATAAATACATATATGTATATATACATATACACACACACACGTATATGCATTTTAAAATGAGGTTCTGGCACTTTCCCACTCACATTCCTACATGCATAAACTTTCCTTGTCCCTTGGAAATTTATCATGCTTATTAATGTCATATGGCATATATGTGTTATAGTCAGGGAAAAAAAAAGTTAAGAACTTCTGACTTAGGCTAACCTCTCAGTTAGAAATAAGAAATAGCAGGGTTGTGAAAAGTTGTGTGAGTAGATTATTTAAATGACAGTGATAAGACTAGAATTATTTTTCTGATTTCCATCCCAGGACTCAATCTCTATAGCTTTCCTTATTTTAAGAGTCACTCTAGTCTTATTTTTCTTGTTTACAGCAAAAATAAATGCCCTCACATGTTTCTTTTACTAACTAAGAAGGTATTTTCAAACCATGTCATGCCAGTTATAAAATTATAAATGTAGAGGTTGACAGGGCTGAAGACGTTCTGCAAAAAGTAGACAAAAAAGAGTAAAATAACTTTAAAAAGAAAACTTAAATATCCATATATGCATCCAATTCCACAATAAATAGTAAATGCACATCCTAAAATTTCAAACTATGTTGCGATATAAAAATTAGATTTCCCCCTCAATTGGAACAATTTAAACTTGAAAATGAGTCATGCAACATGAAGAGAAGTGAGAAAATTTACTTTGATCTTATGTTTTTATCCTTAATAATACCACCCTGAAAGATAATAAATAGTTTTATGATAACAGCCTAAGAGTATAATAAATTTTGTAATGATAACTAGTAGTATAGTGTTTCTCTGATTCACAACCAGTCTGCAACACAGCAAGAAACCAGCTTCCTTCACTATCTCCTGCTTTCCTTGAGTGACTTGGAATCCCTGGGTGATATGAGCTGTTAATGTGCTCAGCTGCCAACCAAAAGGTTGGAGGTTCAAGTCCACCCAGAGGAGCTTTGGAAGAAAGGCCTAGCAATCTACTCTAGAAAAGTCAGCTATTTAAAACCCTATGGAGCACAGCTCTACTCTGACATATATGAGGTCACCACAAATCTGAATCAACTCAAGGGCAATTGGTAGAGTTGGCACTACCCCAACTGTCCACAGGTGTCAGTCATCACTTCTTCCAGTAACACAAAGGATGTAACTACTGTCACTACGGGGCATCAGGATTGGAGGAAGACTCATTAACAACCTGTGTTATGTAGATGACACAACCTTGTTTGCTGAAAGTGGAGAGGACTTGAAGCACTTACCGATGAAGATCAAAGACCACAGCCTTCAGTATGGATTACACCCCAACATAAAGAAAACAAAAATCCTCACAACTGGACAAATAAGGAACATCATGATAAACAGAAAAAAGACAGATATTGTCAAGGGTTTAATTTTACTTGGATCCACAATCAACACTCATGGAAGCTACAGTCAAGAAATCAAAGGACACATCGCATTGGGCAAATCTGCTGCAAAAGACCTCTTTAAAGTGTTAAAAAGCAAAAATGTTACCTTGAAGACTAAGGTGTGCTTGACCCAAGCCATGGTGTTTTCAATAGCCTCATGTGCATGTGAAAGCTGGATGATGAATAAGGAAGACCCAAGAAGAACTGACGCTTTTCAATTGTGGTGTTGGCGAAGAATATTGAATATATCATGGACTGCCAGAAAAATGAACAAATCTGTCTTGGAAGAAGTACAACCAGAATGCTCTTAGAAGCAAAGATGGCGAGACTATGTCTCACATACTTTGGGCATGTTATCAGGAGGGATTAGTCCCTGGAGAAGGACATCATGCCTGGTAAAGCACAGGGTCAGAGAAAGACAGGAAGACCCTCAACAAGATGAATTAGCACGGTGGCTGCAACAATGGGCTCAAATATAACAATGATTGTGCGGATGGCACAGGACAGGGTAGTATTTCATTTTGTTGTATACAGGGTCTCTATGAATCAGAACCAATGACTGTACCTAACAAGTACAGGACTGATATTTACCAGGTCCCTCCCTGCTGTTATTGAAGCCCAAGATGTTAGACAGTAAAACAAGAGGTAAGTAATCACCTTAGCCCTTAGTATCTGGAGTGAGGCACAGTGAAGCAGAATACATTCTAGGGTTTGCCCCTTCCTCCTCAGCTACCATGCTACTGTGGTGTCTGGGCACTACAGTTTTGACCTACTAACAGTCCCTTTATATCCCTTTCACTTTAGGTCAAGGATAATAAATGGATAATGCCATTCAATTAGAAATGGCTTTCTTGAGCTCTGTGTTGTAAAGGATTCTGAGCAGGGCAATATCTAGGTTCAACTGGAAAGCTCAGTTATCATGATATCTGCCAAGAACTATCATCTTGAGCATTCACTATTTCTATTTTAAGCTATGTCTTAGGCTAGATTCTCTAGAGAAGCAAAACCAGCAATGTGTATAAATATATATATATAGAGAGATTTATATCAAGGAAACAACTCACTCGACTGTACAGGCTAGAACATCCCAAGTCCGTGGGTCAGGGTAGAGGCCTCTCCCAAGTCACGCAGCTGCAGAAGCTGGCGAGCCCAAGATCGGCAGGTCGGAGAGCAGGGCTCCCGCTCACAGGCTGTGAAGGTTGACAAATTCCAAGATCGGTAGGCAAGACTGCAAGGTTTCTCCTGATTCACGTAGCTGCAGGGGCTGGCGAACCCAAGATCAGCAGGTCAGAGAGCAGGGCTCCACTCACAGGCTGTGAAGATCAACGAATCCGAAGTTCGGCAGATAAGCTGACAGCTCAAGTCCCAAGAACCGGAGGTGAGACAACAGGAGGCAGCCACAGGATGCAGAGTGAGCAAACAGCCAGAACGTCTGCTTATATTCAGATGCAGGCCACACCCCCAAGGAAACTCCCTTTCATCTGATGGGCTACTCACAGTATTTTCAGTCATGGGACTGATCCCATATAAACACTGAGAATCATGGCCCAGCCAAGTTGACAAACAATCTTAACCATCACAAGCTATATTAGAAAAATTATAATTACAAATGCCAACAACCAATTGTTAATAGATTTCAGTCTTATTCAAGTTACATTTGTTGGGTATTCATCACAGGTCAGACATCATGTTTAGCTCCAGGATACAGTGAACAGAGCTTCTAACAGGAGCTAAATTTGATTTGACTTGTATATAAAACTGTACTATACTTGATACTAGCCATCAATAGTGTAAAAATTAATAAGCTATTTTTAATTAAAAATTCATTTCCTCAAGATTATATTTTATAAATGTCATTTACTTTTATTTTAGATGACTCTGTAAAGAGGAAAGTGTGCCAGAAAAGCTCATTATTTACTAAAATCCATTAATCATTACTTTAAAAGAAAAGACAGCAATAAAACAAGAAGAGAACTGCAGGCAATTGCAGAGAAAATTGCGTATGATATTGCATATTATAAAATGTTTAAAATAGATAATGTTTAGACAATTAAAATGTTATCATGTTGACCACTGATTTAAAAAAACAACAACTATACTTCAAGAACAAGACAAGTTAATCTTTTAAGAGAACACAATTTTCAATAATTGGAGAATTGGGCTTTCCTCCATATCTCTGAATGTTTCAAATCCCAGTAGTATCACAAAATTTAATTATTAGAAAAATAAATGTTAAATACTATAATTTTATTATTTAAAAACAACAACAGCAACACCCATCTGTCAGCTTATCCTACTGTGGTGGCTTGCATGCTGCTGTGGAAGCAATGGCACCAATATTTCAAATACCAGCAGGGTCGCCAATGGTGGACAGGTTTCAATACAGCTTCCAGACTAAGACAGACTAGGAAAAAAGGCCTGGTGATCTACTTCCCAAAACTAGCCGGTGAAAACCCTATCAATCACAAGATAATATTGTCTGGTATAGTGCAGGAAGATGAGCTCCCTAGGTTGGAAGGCACTGATAATACACAGCGGGCTGCATCAATGCAATAGACAAAGATCATAAAGATGGTAACTAACAACAATAAATTATTAAAATTATTAGATACTTATTCAATGGGTTATCACATAAAGTTCAAATTAAAAAAAAAATCATTTTCAAAGAAAAAAAAAAAAACAACCAAATGTAAAAAATCAAGAAGATGCCTATAATATCATAATGGAATTTGATCTTAACCTTACTTGGTCCCAGCCTACTCTATCTCCCAAAACTACACCTGGAGCCGATATTAAGCTCCAGAGGTGAAGCACAGGTAGGGAGAGAAAGTCATACTCTGACGTCTGCTGAGTTGGCTGGTGCCCACCTACACTATCTGTTTAGTTTTATGATATTTTTTTGAAATATTCTCAGTGCTTGGTGAACCAAATATTTTATTGTTTATAATTATATAGTTCAGAAGACCAAACCATATTAACAGGAAATTGTTAAAGATAATATTGAATTATATGAACTCAATGTTGCTGTTGTTAGTTGACTTTGAGTTGATTCTGACTCAGGTGACCCTAAGTGTGCAGAGTAGAACTTCTCCCATAGGACTTTCAAAGCTATGACCTTTCAGAAGTAGATTGCCATGTCTGTTTTCTGAAGGCCTCTGGGTGGGTTCGAACTGCAGACATTTCGGCTAGTAGTCAAGCAATTAACCATTTGTGCCACTCAGGATAACCTCCAATAACATTCGGAGTACTTAGATAATGCCTGTAGACTTATAGATATTAACTGTTCTGAAAATAGGAAAAAATGATATGTGAACAAAAAGTCAATTTGTCCTATTCTCATGTTAGTATGTCTATCTGTGAGAATTTATTACTGAATTTCTCTCTTACTTCCTCTTGAATTAAGAGTAGGTGTGTTCTCAATAGATATTCACAGTTAAAAGGCTGAATCCTGAAGTAAGTATACCAGTTTTTTTAAGAAATGTCTAGGCAGCTTTGAAACCTATCTGCACCTATCTCAAACACATATAGATATATCATACACATATCTAATAACTATAATGGAAACAGCACATTATAACTCTAATCTATAATAAAAGTAACAAAGAATCTTAAAAGTAAGTCCAGTTAATAAATGCTTACTCTCCACTAGTGATTACTTGTAAATTGTAAAACTCCTAATTATTGGTAACTTCAGGGAAGCTTGAAATTAACGTGATCGCCCTGTATGATACTTCAATACGTTGTGCTAAGATGATCCATTTGTTTTAATTCTATCACTGCAGTCATGGATTGAATTGTGTCCCCCCAAAATATCTGTCAACTTGGCTAGGTCATGATTCCCAGTATTGTATGCCTGTCTGCCATTTTGTCATCTGATGTAATTTCCCTATGTGCTGTAAATCCTATCACTATGATGTAATGAGACGGATTAGTGGCAGTTATATTGATGAGATCTACAATATTAGATAGTGTCTTAAACCAATCTCTTTTGAGACATAAAAGAGAGAAGTGAGCAGAGACACATGGGAACCTCATACCACCAAGAAAGCAGTGCCGGGAGCAGAGTGCATCCTTTGGACCTGAGGTTCCTGCACTGAGATGCTCCCAGACCAAGGGAAGACTGATGCATCACAAGAACCTTCCTCTAGAGCTAACGGAGACAGAATGCCTTCCCCTGGAGCCAACACCCTGAATTCAGACTTCTAGCCTACTGGACTGTGAAAGAATAAACTTCTCTTTGTTAAAGCCATCTACTTGTGGTATTTCTGTTATGGCAGCACTAGATGACTAAGACAACTGCTTTGCAGTAAAGCTATGTATTAGAAAGTATAGCTTTATCTTTTTTATAATTCAGTCTCGAATATTTTCTGTGCTGTAGAAGAAATAACATAAACTTTGTTATCAGGCCTAGTTTAAATATCATCCTAGGTATTTGTGTACTTTGGACCTTGGACAAGTTACTTAACCTCTCTGATCCTGTTCCTTTATCTATACACTGGAGTTAATACTACTCGTAAGATTATGAAAATAACATGTAGTACATCAAGATGGTTTATAATAGAATCTGACAAAAATAGACATCAATCTGTCCTGATTAATATATCAGTGTTTTCACAGTTACTCTCATTTTTTCCAAGGAAGAAAGGAGGGATAATTAATATATTTTTCCAGGTACTAGTGAAGTAATTTTCAGGTCTCCCTTTTAGCAGGGAAATTAATTTTCCAAATAAAACCTTACATGTCATACTAATATAGAAAAAATTACTGTTTTCCAAGATGGTTGTACTATTTTACATTTCCATCAGCAGAATATGAGAGTTACATTTCTTCCACATCCTCACCAACACTTGGTATGGCCAGCCTTTTTAATTTTAATCATGCTAACAGCTAAGTAGAATCCTTCAATATTGCCAACTCGACCAGTTAAAACTGGATCAATAAGCAACATTAGGATAAACAGAGGAAATACTGAAGTTGTCAAGGATTTCATTTTACCTGGATCCACAATCAACGTCCATAGAAGTCAAGAAATCAAACGACATATTGCGTTGGGCAAATCTGCTGAAAAAGACCTCTTTAAAGTGTTAAAAATCAAAGATGTCACTTGGAGGACTAAGGTGTGTCTGACCTAAACCACAGTATTTTCAATCACCTCATATGCATGTGAAAGCTGGACAACGAACAAGGAAGATCAAAGAAGAATTGATGCCTTTGAATTATGGTGTTGATGAAGAATACTGAATATACTCTGGACTACCAGAAGAATGAACAAATCTGTCTTGGAAGAAGTACAGCCAGAATGCTCCTTAGAAGCAAGAAGCAAGGATGGCAAGACTTCATCTCACATACTTTGGACATGTTATCAGGAGGGATCATTGCCTGGAGAAGGACATCATGCTTCGTAAAGTGCAGAGTCAGCAAAAAAAGAGGAAGACCCTCAATGAGATGCATTGACACAGTGGCTGCAAGGATGGGTTCAAACATAGCAAAGATTGTGAGGATGGTGCAGGACCAGGCACCATTTCATTCTGTTGTACACAGAGTCACTATGAGTCAGAACCAACTTGACAACACCTAACAGCAACAAATAGTTGTGTATTGAGATCTCATTGTGGTTTTGATTTTTATTTTTTGAACATTTTTTGTGCTCTAGGTGACTGTTTACAGAGCATACTAGTTTCACTTTCAATAATTTATATATAAATTCTTTCGTGACATTGGTCACAGTCCCTACAACGTGTCAGCACTCTCCCCATCACCAGGCTGAGTTCCTCTTTTCCATTCATCCAGTTTTCCTGCCCCTTCCTGCCTTCTCATCTTTGCTTCTGGGCAGATGTTGCCCTTTTGGTCTCCTACAGATGACTGTTCTAAGTAGCACTTTCCTCACGAGTGTTACTGTTTATTTTATAGGCCTGTCTATTATTTGGAGCCCTGGTGGTGCAGTGGTTAAAAGCCTGGCTGCTAACCAAAAGGTCGGCAGTTCGAATCCATCAGCCACTCCTTAGAAATCCTGTTAGGCAGTTCTACTCTGTCCTATAGAGTCACTATGAGTCAGAATTGATTCATTGGCATCTGGTTTGATTTTTTGGTTTGGTCTATTATTTGGGTGATCTCTGGGAGTGGTTTCAGTTCCAAGTTAGAAGGGTGTCTAAGGGCCATAGTCTCAGGGGTTCCTCCAGTCTCTGTTGAACCAGTCTTGTCTTTTTCATGCATTTGAGTTTTGTTCTACAATTTTCCCCACTCAAACTGGGACCTTCTGTTGTGATCCCAGATAGAGGGGACGGTAGTGGTAGCTGGGCACTACCCAGTTCTTCTGGTCTCAGGCTAGTGAAGGCTGTGGTTCCTGTAATCTATTAGTTCTCTGGACTAATTGCTTCCTTGAGTCTTTGGTTTTCTTCACTCTCCTTTGCTCCAGACAGAAACAGACTAACAGTTGTGTCTTAGATGGCTGCTTGAAAGCTTTTAAGACCTCAGATGCTACTCACCAAAGTAGGGTGTAGAACATTGTCTTTATAAACTATGTTATGCCAATTGACCTAGATGTCCTTAGCCTTCAAACTCAGTAACTCAGTCCTGTGAGGTGTTTGATTATCTCTAGAAGTTTCCATGACTGTACTCTCTGTGTGGTCTATTACATATATGAACATACATGCAGCACATACAAATATATATGTAGAAATATCCACAGCCAACCTATATGTGAACATGGCTGTACTTCCACATGCCATCCCACATCTTGCAGGATTATATGTTATAGAATTTATGTAGTTGCCTTTTATTCTTGCGTACTTCTTGGTGTCTCTCCTTGCCTTGGTCGTGTTATGCTGACTTTCCCTTATTGTATATTGCTTTTCCCTTCACCAAAGTTAACATATGTCTACTATCTAGTTAGTGATTTTCCCTCCCTCTGCCTCCCATCCCTGGTAACCATAAAAGAATGTTTTTTTATGTATGTAAACCTTTTCTTGACTTTTTATAATAGTGGTCTCATACAATATTTGCCCTTTTGTGTTTACTTATTTCACTCAGCATAATGTCCTCCAGATTCACCCA
The DNA here is from genome assembly GCF_000243295.1 of Trichechus manatus latirostris. Taxonomy (NCBI): domain Eukaryota; kingdom Metazoa; phylum Chordata; class Mammalia; order Sirenia; family Trichechidae; genus Trichechus; species Trichechus manatus. The sequence goes on from NW_004444084.1 coordinate 5,179,064, forward strand.
TGTTGTGAGATGTTTCTCGGATTTATCATTATTCTTTATCGTTGAGTAATATTCCATTGTGTGTATGTACCACAGTTTATCCTTTCATCCATTGATGAACATTTTGGTTGTTTCCACAATGCTGCAATGAACAGGAGTATGCATATGTCTATTTGTGTGATGGCTCTTATGTCTCTCAGATATATACGTAGGAGGGGGACTGCTGGATCATATGGTATTTCTATTTATAGCTTCTTACTAAGGAAGCACCATATCGTTTTCCACAGTGGTTATACCATTTTACATTCCCACCAGCAGTGTGTAAGTACTCCAGTCTTCCCACAACCTCAGCAACATTTGTTGTTTTCTGTTTTATTGATCAGTGTCATTATTGCTGGGGTGAGATGGTATCTCATTGCAGTTTTTATTTGCATCTCTCTGATGTCTAATGATTGTGAGCATCAATTTATGTTTTTGTAAGCCACTTGAATGTCTTCTTTGCTGAAGTGCCTTGTTCAGGTTCTTTGCCCATTTTTTAATTGGATTGTTTGTATTTTTGCTGTTGAGATGTTGAAGTTTTTTATAAATTTTAAGAGATCTGACCCTTGTCAGATATGTCATAGCTAAAAATTTTTTCCCAGTCTGTAGGTTCTCTTTTTACTCTTTTGGCAAAGTTTTTTGATGAGCATACATGTTTAATTTTTAGGAGGTCCCACTTATCTAGTTTATCTTCTGCTGTTTGTGTATTTTTAGTTATATTTGATAGTCTATTTATGCCATATAGTAAGGCTGATAGTTTTGCCCTATTTTTTCTTCCATGATTTTTATAGTTTCAGGTTTTACATTTAGATATTTGATCAATTTTGAGTTAGTTTTTGTGTAAGGTGTGAGGTATGGATCTTGTTTCCTTTTTCTGTAAATGGATATCCAGTTTTGCTAGCATTGTTTGTTAGAGACTTTCTCTTCCCTATTTAATGGACTTCAACCCTTTGTTGAAGATCAAATGTCCATAGGTGGAGGGATTTACTTCTGGTTTCTCAATTCTGTTCCATTGGTCTATGTGTCTGGCATTGTACCAGTATCAGGCTATTTTGACTACCATGGCTGTACAGTAGGTTTTGAGATCGGGGTGTGTGTGGCCTCCTACTTTATTCTTCTTCTTTCACAATGTTTTGCTTACTTGGGACCTGTTTCCTTTCCATATGAGGTTGGTGATTAGTTTCCCAACTCATTAAAGAGTGCTGTTGGAATTTGGTGTGGTTTTTATTTTGCAATTCCCTAATGACTAATGATGTTAAGCATTGTTTTTATGCATTTATTTTCCATCTGTATCTCTTATTGGTAAAGCATGTATTTAAATCTTTTGCCTCCTCCCTCTTTTGTTTAAATTGGGCTGTTTATTTCCTTCTAATTTAGTTTTGAGAATTATTCATAAATTCTGGATACAAATCCTTTATTATATATATACTTTGAAAACATATTCTCTCAGTCTTTGATTTGACTTCTTCCTTAACAGCATTTTTGAGAAACATTCTTAATTTTGAAAATTCAAATTTATTTTTTTCTTTTGTGAATCTTACCTTTAGTGTTACATTTTTAAAAAATCTTTGATTAACCCAAGTTCACAAATAATCTATCCTATCATTTCTTCCATAGAAGTTTTAAAGTTTTAGGTTTTACATATAGGTCTACCATCTTTCTTGAGTGAATTTATTGTATATGGAATGAGGTATGAATATAAGTTCATATATCTGCAAATGTTCCAGTACAATTTGTTGAAAAAACTGTCCTTTTTGTACTGAATTGCCTTTGCATGTTTGTAAAAAATTAGTTGTCCATACATGTGTGGACAACTCTCGTGTTTAATCTAATAACAGCATATCCTAATGATTACCAGATTCGGTGATATGCAATTTCTTTATAATAGTTAGGACATGGTTGCAGATACAGAAATCTAATCGAACTGGCTTAAGCAAGACATTTATGATGTTTACCAAGAACAGTAAACATACGAATGTGGTTGATCTTAGGAATAACCGTAACCCAAGATTCAAATGCCAGTGGAGCTCTTTTTCCACTTCTTATGATGCTCTTCTTCTCATTGGTTTTTGTTTTTGTTTTGTTTTCCCCCCATTCAGCAAGAATGACTTTCTCTGCATCTCAGAGGTATCCACATTGCAGGGATATGACTACTGCCCTGAGAGTTATATTGTTCAGTCTAAAAAAAATGATTGACCAAATATCTTCCAGTCTCAACCGTGAAAATGCCAAGAATGAGTCTCATTGGCCAACTTGAATTCCCTGGGCCAATCAATTGTGGCTAGGGATGGGATTTAACTATAACATGGATGTTCATGCAGAAACCCTGTAGATTATGTGGGAGAGACTGATTCTAAAGGAGGGTGAATGACATTCATTATATACATATATATATTTTTCCAGGAGCATTAAATAAGCTAAATTTCTAAAGTGAAGCAAGAGAAAATAATATATTATACCCTCTCTAGTTTCAACAACCAGCAAAGTGTAAGATTGTCTGCCTGGGATATTATGATCAAATCAGAATATAAAATCTCAGTTTAATATGATCATCTAGCAAAATATTCCTCCATCCAAATCAGATTTTTGGCTCTAGACACCATTCAGTTGTTCTGTATGAGAGACAGCTTGAGTTCATTTTGTATCACTAACACTTCAAAAGCTTTGCATAAGTGAATGTACAGCTCACATTCTCTGGCCATCCTAAATAAATTGGTACTCTCCCTCCTTATCCTCTTACACAGGTTTGCTCTTCTTCAGATTACTTGTCAACACCTGGAGTATTTATTTGTTCTTTTCTTTGTTTTCTTTTGTTTTACGTTTGCACATTCATATATTAAAATGCAAACTCCATGAGACCTGGGACTTTGTTCAAAGCTATATCCTAGCACTTTAAAAAAAAAGCTGGTACAAATTAGGGATTAAAAAATATTTTTTTTTAATACTGGAAAATAAATCATAAGAACTTACATTTAGGCATTGCTTTAAAAATATATAAATGCATTTGCCAAGACAGTATCTGTTATTGAAAGGGTCTGAGTGGTGGAACAAGGCCAAATTGAAGGGCTGACGCTTTTATAATACCTTCTGAAAGGGTCTAGGCATCTTAACTCATCTCATCCTTCAAAATCAGTGATCTAGCACTCACGTTTACAAATCTGCCTTGAATTTTTCATGTACTACTGCTCAATGTGTCAAGTGTGACAGAACAGATGTAGTCAGTGAGTGCTCAAACAGATGTTTCATTTGTATTACCATTCATTATAATATGTCATAATTGACAGCACAGCCATGCAACTTGTCAAGTACCTAGAATCTATTCAGGCCTCTATTTAAGAGAACTCACGGTTAAAAAAAAAGCCATGTGAAATAAATGGGAAAGTTATAATATTTTTTGTAAAAGAAATTTCCATTCCTGAGTAGTTCAAATGGTTAATGTACTTTGCTGCTAACCAAAAGACTCGAGATGTGAGTCCACCCAGACATGACTCAGAAGAAACGACTGGCAATCTCCTTCTGAGAATTCAGTCATTGAAAGTCCTATGCAGCACATTTCTACTCTGACACCCATGGGGTCACCATAAGTCAGAATCAATTCCACGACAACTGGTTATTAGGCAGTTGATTGAAGTTTATTTTCAGGTTACAATGACATGGAAGGAATTTCTGTCACCCTCTGTAGAGCAATCATGGATGTCATGGAGGCTGACTCAGTGGAATTATTATGCAGCCCCTGATCAATTCTCACTTCCCTTCCTTAGGCCATACTGTTTATACTGGATATAGAAAACCTCAAAACCCCCAAACAGATGAAGGTATACTTTTTATAGGCATATTTTGCTATTCATTATGTGCCTTTAGTGATATTGTTTTTGTCAACTTTTCTGGAAAGTCTCCTTTTGCAATGTTCTCCCTAGTAAATCTCATGGTGGATGTTTAGTGATATTTGTTTTTGTAATTTATAAAAAAGGGTCAATAGGGCTTTCTGCGTTGCCCTATTTTGCTGGGGATTTGTGTTTTTAATCAAGCTATCTGTATTTATTGCACATTTATTTTGGGGTGTGCCTTTTTTGATCTTGGACTTTTTCAAGGGATTTTTTTTACTTGTTTAGCAAATATGTTTTTCAGTTCACAAACTTAATTAAGTAAGAAATGCATTTTTAAAAATCAAATTAAATAAGGCTCTGAATCCCTATCCTTCTGAGATGGTAGAAAATTATTTTTTCAGGTATTTTTGGGGCCCTTTAATAATGGCTCTATCAAAATCAGGGAGGCTTACAAGGAGCCCAATAACCTGAGGAAGAGCCTTTGCCTTCCAGATCATTGTGGTCATTGCTGACCTCCTGTTTTCATGGTCCCCTGAAGTCAGGTTCTCTGGGCTTCCAGAACTACATGCCTCTTGGAGCACAGGCATCTTTGCTGAGGCTGGGAATCCTCAGGCACAGGTCCTAGCCTCCCTGGGTACTCTGCACCATTGCCCCCTTGAGATTTTAACCAACTCCCTCTTGCTGACTATAGAGGGTTTGGCCAATACAACAACCTGTTAAACTTTGTCTCTATCTAAACCTCAGGCATCTCTCATATCTCAAATGTGGCTTCAAAGCAGCCATCCAGTTTTCCTCCTGCCCGTGAGACTTTACATCATTACTTCTATGACCTTACATTTTTAGCAGAAGGAGCTTTTTGTCTTCCACCAGTTCCTATATTATTTTCTGTAAATTTCCTGAGGGAAGGAAATAAGAAAGGTCTAGCTCTCTGTTTGGAATTGGGAGGAGGAATAGTAGCAAAAAATGTAAATTAATATCCCCAAAGCTTACCCAGACATGCTTGTTTTTATCTCTCTCTTTTTCATACATCACATTTCACTTTTAAATGACAAAGAGGTTGGAGCAGCATAAAGAGATAGGGAGTAAGACAGAAACAAATTTATTCATGATGAAATTAATTTGTGGGTTTTTCTCCATTCAGCTATGCAGATGCCCAACAGCAAACCTCTGTAATTTTTTTTTATTAATGGATGAAGCAAGGCTGACAATTCCATTTCAAGTATCCAGTACAATCCCAGGTAAAGTTATTCCCATAATTCCCACGATCAGCTCAAGGAAGTGAGTGACTGACATTGTGATTGCTGGTTTCCAAAGAGATTCAGAGCTCTATGAGACGACTGCCTGTGTGCTTAGGCCTGGACGGTATGTATAAACAATTAGCCTAGAAGGAAGCACACAAGAGATTTTTTCCCACAAAGGACCTCCAAAGAGTCTACGTATCTAATTTTTAAGATACAGACCCTATATTATTTAAGGTCTATAAATAAGAATTTGCATTTTTTTAAAATGCAATCCGGTTTCCAGGATTTATCTGATAAAATTAATTTCCTTTCAGTACAGACAAACATTGCAGAAAATGCTGTTAATATTCAGGCCTTTCCGATCCTTAAGGGGCATTCTTTTAGGTAGGAGATTTGCTTACAGAACAAACAGTTTGATGTATAAAACTCAGGTCTTAGTTTTGTTCCCGCAACCCAGTAACTCTACCCGTAAATCTCCATCAGAGAATCTGATCCAGTTGATACTTGTAGCTCTTTAACATCACTTCTGTGGTTATCTCTGTGTAGTTCCCCTAATCATCTCCATCCCCATTCTTTTTACACTGTCAGAACCCTTAAGTAGAACTGCATCTTTACCAGTTCTCATACTGTCAGCTGTAGAAGAAGCTGAGGGACTCTTTACCAAGCCCCTTCCTATGAAGTTGCTGTTGTCATCAAGTTAGCTCTGGTTCATGGAAACATTATGTATAACAGAACAAAATGTTGTCTGAATCTGTGTCATCTTCATGATCGTTGTACGTTTGTGTCCATTGTTGTGGTTATTGGGTCATTCCATCTCATTGAGGGTTTCCCTAGTTTTAGCTGACCCACAACTTTACCAATAATGATGTACTTTTCTAGAAATTGGTCTTTCTGGATGAGGTGTCCAAAGTAAATGAGTCAAATTTCACCACCCTCACTTCTAAGGAGAATTCTGGTTGTATTTTTTCTAAGACTGATTGGTTTGTTGTTTTGGTAGTCTACAGGATATTCAATACTCTTCACCAACACCACAGTTTGAATGCATCAGTTCTTCTGTCTTCTTTTCTCATTGTTCAGCTTTCACATGCATATGAGGCAACTGAAAAGGCAATGGCTTGAGTCCCACATAGCTTAGTCATCAAAGTGGTATCTTTGCTTTTTAGTTCAGAAATTCTACCATTATTAAGATTTTGTCTGTCATATGTTTTAGCTCCATAAACAATGCTAATACATTAGCATCAATGGATATCCCCCTTTAAAAAAAAAAGCTGTGGAGTCGATTCCGACTCACTGTCATCCCCGGTGTACATGGTAGAACTGCTCCATAGAGTTTTCAAGGTCGTGATTTTTACAGAAACTGGTCATCAGGCCTTTTTCTTTTCCCCTTCAGTGACACTGCGTGTGTTCAACTTGCCAATCTTTAGGTTAGGAGTGGAGTGCAAACCATTTAAGCACCCGATTAACACACGCTATCTTAATTTAAAACAAACAAACAAAAACATTTTATTTTCCATCAGACTGAGAGCTTTCTGGAACATACAAACTAATACCAAAACCCAAACCAAACCCGCTGCAGTCCAGCTGATTCGAATTCACAGCGACCCTATAGGACAGAGTAGAACTGCCCTATAGGGTTTCCAAGGCCATAAGTCTTTACGGAAGCCAACTACCACATCTTTCTCCCATGGAGCAGTTAGTGGGGTTAAATTTTGATCTTTTGGTTAGCAGCTGAGTGCTCTAACCACTGCGCAACCAGGGCTCCTATACCTAGTAATAATAATAAAAAAAAAAAACTGTTGCCTGTGAAGTCATTTCCGACTCATACTGACCCTGTAGGACAGAGTTGAGCAGCCCCCACAGGGTTTCCAAGGAGTGGCTGGTGGATTCAAACTGCTGACCTTTTGGTTAGCAGCCATAGCTCACCACAGTTCTTAACCACTGCACCACCAGGGCCCCATACCTAGTAATAATGACTCATAATTCACACTTGAGGTAGGATGGTATTTGAACAGTAAAGACCCAGGTCTGACAACTTTCCTTTCAGTATTTCACCTGATTTGTTTACATGACAATGAAGTATTTATATGACTATTGAAGACTGGGAAAAATCCATTAATAGCTTTATTTGTTTTGTTTTATATGTAAGCAATGTGACTGACTTATTTTTTTTTGATGGAAATAATTGTAGTTTTCTTTAACTGACTTGATTGCTTTGGCACTATTTAGACAAAGAGGGATATATCGTTTCAACTAGTAGTTTAGAAGCTGCATAACAATCTGTTATAGAAATGACATTAAAAAAAAAAAAGCTTATGTAAGATCACTCTGCTCATTATGAGGAACTGAATATCCTGAATTAAATTCTCAAAGTCCAGCCTGACTATAGTAAAGATCTAATGAGAAATCTGTGCTCTCCTAGGAGCTTATTTAATTAACTCAAGCATCACTTCCAAAGTACACTTTACAGTGCTGCTTGTAAATTCACATATATTACATGTAAATTGTAAGACATTTTCATAGGAGAGGGAGTTTGGTGACGGTCCAATTTATATTTGTTTCTTAGCGATGAACTTTTTTTTCCCTCTCACATTTTGCATTAATAGATACAAATTGAGGACTTCCATTTTCCTTGCTATTGCCATCAAGATATATATTTATTCCTCTAAAATAAAGTAACTCCTTTAGTAAGTATAAGTGTTTACTATTTAAGATTGAGATTTGGGGGGAAAATCTATAATCGTATGCAACTTTTATTAGTTGACTCAAAATCTAGATGGATAAATTGGACTCTTAATTGAAACAGGTTTTGCCCCAAGAGCCAGAGATTTTGCCTAAGGAGAAAAATGAGATAAATAAGCTTATTAAAAAAAAAAGTCTTGCTCTTAACATACCATGCATTTGAGAAAATAGGAAGGATAATTCTCCTTTGTTCTACAATTTCCTAGAACAAATTCAGTCTGACTCTTTATGGGGTCATTCACTGAATAATTTGAACAAATTAATAAAAGAAGTCTTTTCCCTTATTTTGTCCATGTTGTTGATATTGCCCAATTTTTCAAGGTGTCACCAATGAAAATAGAATCAGTGAATTCAGAGTTGAAGTATAAAAAATAATATTGGTTTCCTCTTTTCCTCCTCTCATTCTTTTCCTTTTAAAAAACAAAAAAACCAAGCCCATTGTCGTCCAGTCGATTCCAACTCATAATGACCCTATAGGACTGAGTAGAACTGCCCCATAGGGTTTCCAAGGAGTGGCTGGTAATTTGAATTGCCAAGCTTTTTGGTTAGCAGCCGTAGCTCTTAACCACTGCACCGTATTTATATAATAGTACATACAAAATACATATTATATCCAAGCATACTAATATTTTGGCAGCAAACATGAATATTTATACTAAATGTATTATGTACATTCTATAACTTACTTATCATGAGTTCACTAAGATTTTGCCACAAAGTGTGTGCCATGGATTGAATTATGTCCCCCCAAAAATGTGTGTAGCAACTTGGCTAAGTCATGATTCCCAGTATTGTATGATTGTGTTATCTGATGTGATTTCCTTATTTGTAAACTCTACCACTATGATGAGATTATATGTGATCTCCTCATGTGTTATAAATTCTATCACTGTGATGAGGTTATACTGATGAGGTTGACAAGATTATTGTCTTAATGCAATCTCTTTTGAGATATAAAAGAGAGAAGCGAACAGAGACACATAGGAACCTCATACCACCAAGAAAGTAGTGCCGGGAGCAGAGCGCATCCTTTGGACCTGAGGTTCCTCCGCAGAGAAACTCCCAGACTAAAGAAAGACTGATGACATGAACTTTCCTCCAGAGCTGACAGAGAAAGCATTCCCCTGGAGCTGAAGCCCTCAATTTGGACTTGTAGCCTACTGGACTGTGAGAGAATAAACTTCTCCTTGCTAAATCCATCCACTTGTGGTATTTCTGTTAGAGCAGCACTAGAAGACTAAGACAGTGTGTTATGAATGATTTTTTAGTTTTTGAACTTCATAATTGATAATAAGTGACCATCAATTCATAATACATGAATAAATCATTGTGGTATACAGAATGTTAAGATGGTCATCAAGAATCCACACTCTGTATAGTGCCATCTCCTTAAATGTGGGCAAGACTTGTGAATATGGTGGGACAGTTACTGTCTTCTTTAGGTTATATAACAAAGGTGACGGGGTGGTCACTCCAGTGACTACATTATGTAAGACTCTATCACAGCAGACTGGAGAGAGAGTCTTCTGCTGGCTTTGCAGAAGCAAGCTGTCACTCTGTGAGAGAACCACATGACTAGGACATGATGGCATCCTCTAGCAGCTAAGAATGACCCTGACTGACAGCCAACAAGAAAATGAAGGCCTCAATCCTAGAACCACAGGGAACTGAATTCTTCCAACAAACTAAATGACCTTCAGATGATATTGCAGCCCCAGCCAACATCTTGACTTCCACCTGATGAGATCCTGAGCAGAAACCCCAGCGTTTGTGTTTAGACTTGTGATCCACAGAAATTATGGGATAATAAATTTGTATTGTTTTAAGCCAGGGTTTCGAGTTGGTTCATTCAGGTTCGAACCCCTGCTGACAATTTGTACTTCCACCCCAGATATACTGAATCCAAATCCACATTTTAACAAGATCCCCTGGTGATTTGTATGTATAACACATTTTGAGAACCACTGCGCAACTGCTAGTAATTCTCAGAATTGGTCCCTAACCAGCAGCATCAGCATTGCCTGGGAACTTGCTAGAAATGCAGATTCTCAGCACAAGTTTGAACCAGAATGATCTGGTTCGAAGTCCTGTTTCAAGCTGCAAAGTTGGTGATAATATGTTATGCAGCAATAGAAAACTAATACAATCAGAAAATTTATTTCTAAATTCAAAGCTCCTCTAAGATCCTTACCCGCTATCTAACCCATTTTCCACAATTCTTAAGTCATTGCCTCAGTCCTGTAAAGAAGCTGAAAAAAGATACTTTGATATGAGGATTTTAAAGTTAATTTTATAAATGGTTTTCATGTTAAAGAAAGTTTGCGTATAATACAGAAAGGAGTCAGGATTAAAAAAAAAAGAAGTGTATTAAAGAAACTATTCAATTTTAATTTATTTAACACTTCATTTTACTTTAACTAGAAGTCTTTTGGGAACAAGTCTGATCTTGAAGATGAAACAAAAATATGATCAAAATAAAACATACAATATTTTACAATTTGGAATATCATTTATGAAAGTCTAATAGCCAAAATACTTTATACCGGTCACTTCAATTCTTACTAGGGGCGTGAAAAGGGTTTATTCTACGATATTAAATTTAAATGTGCTTTGGATCAAATTTCCTACTTGCGGCTTAGAATTTCTATCAGAATTTCCAAGGTGATCTGGTTTTAGGGGAGATACTGTTCTTTTTAAAATCACTACACCTTTTCAACTGTTTCCATATTTTAACTCAACTTCTTTTCTCTTCCAGAACTATCCAATTACTATAAGCAATCAATATTTAATACGACAATCTAAGAACCAATCTTATCAAAATAAATTTGTGACAACTGTATTTGGCATCTCTGTTTTACTTCTTCAAATTTCAGACTTCATCATCTGAGATGTGTGTGCTCAATTTATTCACCTACATAATCTCAAAACAATACGTTAAGCTACTTTTCATTATCAAGGAAAGTAAGAGTTCCTTCTTGTTGGAACATACTAAATAATAGTTAACCTAAAGTTTTAAGTTTAAATTGAAACATATATTGAGTATGAATCCAAGGAAAATTAGAAGGTTCCTCTTATTCTCCCCATTTAGTGTCTTTTCTAAGGGCAGAAACTTGGTTCCCTCAAAGCCTTAAATAATGAGGTCTAAAAAAGAATAATACATAAGCTTGTGTTTTGACCTTTTATAGACAAGGAACTTCTTTTTGCTTACATTCTAGAGCAGGACTAAAAACCTTCCCAGATACATTGCATCATATATCCATTTGGTTCTCTATAAGGGTTCATGGATAACCAGCATGGGACATATGATTTCTACTGAGACAAAGTTAGAACCAAGTCTCTAAACAGACTAGAGTAATATTTCTCCAAAGATTATCAAAGAATGGAAGAGATGAAACCATGCTTCAGAAGCCTTTGAGGCAATCAAATTGATGACCATTCAATTTCCTTTCCCCAAATTAGAATGTTTTTAGTAATGAGAAATATTGAGGCAAATATTCATTCCCCCTATTTATTAAAGACATTTTAAAGAACTGATTTATTTTATGAGGATTTATTTATGAAGACAGATCATTATATCTGTTCTCTATACACTGCGGACAGCAAGAGCTGAATTGGTTACAAATATTAAGGCAGAGATTCCAAGAGAATTTAGAAGAGAAGTACTGGACTCCCACCCTGGGACCCACTGTTGTCAATTTCCCATGCTATGGGCACACTTGGTTGAACATTTTAAGCAAGTCACTCCAAGGCAGAGCAGCTTGATCGATGACTTCGCTAGGACATCTTATGAGGATTACGCGTGTTGCCCACATAACAGCAAAAGCGTGTAGGCCTGTCCAGACCTGCCTCTCTCCTCCATTCTTATTTTCCCTGCTCTGGCTTGTAGAGCTGGGAGGAGGAGAAAGGTAAAAATGTGTCTGCTTTCTTTCTCTTTTTATAGTCTTAGAATAAATTCTCTGCCAATGAAAGAATTTAGGGACCATGCACTGAAGTTTTTTTTAAAGCTTATGTTTTACTCATCACTGTATTTCTCAAATGGCACATGGGAAGCTCCCAAATATATATTTGCTAAATAAATGAAATGTCTGTTTGATTCCAAAATTCATGTCCTCTCTACATTCACAGCCTTGGGGAAGAAATGATGATAATGATGATGATGCATGACACTTTTGAGCACTTTCTGTATTCTAGACATACCTCCCTTAAAATGATTATCTTATTAGCCCTATTCTGCTCAGAAAGATTAAATAAATTTTCCAAGGTCCCACAGTGTTAAACTCAGATAATTTGATTTCAGAGCCAGAATTTTTAATCTCTACCATGTACGGTGTCATTTGTAGTGCTAAGATCACCTGAGCAACTCCCTGTGAACTTCAAAAATTCAGATAACGATAGATGGGTATAAACTCCAAATAGGGCAACTGAATGCTGTTTCTTATAACTAAGAAAACTTTCATGCCACAAATTGCTTTTTTTTTTAACTAAGGAAACAGTGATTTCAATGAAAAGAAGTCGTCTACATTCTATCTACAATTAGGTCAAAAACATTGGTAATGGTCTTACAGTGCTATCTGGGTGACAGTACCCTGACCCACTAAGGCAAGGGTCTTATTCATGCAGCATATTTTTTAGGATACTAAACCAAAAAACCAAACCAAACTCATGGCTGCTGAGTCAATTCCGACTCATAGCAACCCTATAGGAGAGAGTAGAACTGCCCCAGAGGGTTTCCAAGGAGCGACTGGTGGATTTGAACTACTGACCTTTTGGTTAGCAGCTGAGCTCTTAACTACTGTGCCACTGGGGCCCTCTTAGGATACTAGAGACTGACAAATTATGTCTCCATATCTTGATGAATATCTGAATAATATTTGACTTCCCATTAGATTTGTAGAGAAAGACAGACAACATTGACTCTGAACACAAGTAGGCTGTCTATTTGATAACTATATTTCTCACTGTAAATTAATTCATTGATATTATAGTTTTACACATCATTCTCTTCTGGCCCCATAATACTAAGTTTGATCTTAAGTAAAAATGTTCTGTACCAAAAACTTTATTTCAGAAATAGCTTTCATTTTTCAGATTGGCATTTTTCAGTTAATAAAAAAGTACACTTTCCATATTCTTGCCATGCTCCATATGCAAGAAAAAAAAAGCAGTTTGGGTAATTACAAATCCTCCTGATATATAAGAGAACCCTGATATACACATATGTTTTCCAGAAATCACTCTAGTGGGAATAAGCAGATTTGCTATAAGGAATACTCATTTGTAAAAAGGTTGAACATACAATCTTGTAATCAAGTTCTGAACACCAACATAAAGTACTGGCAATAACACATAATTTTGAGTAAACAGAGCCAAATGAATCAAGTCTACAGGCTTTTTCCCACAAAATCTCTTATTTGTTCTGCAGAAAAAAAAAAATCCTTAATTTTTCAGTAAGAATTGCCTTTTTGAATGAGAAACCTTCTTAAACATACTAAATTGTGTTCCTAGTAGAGGAAAAAAAATAGACCCCTGACATTAGTTCTTCAGTTTTTTTTTTAATTTTTCTCTCTTTAAGCAATAAATATTTCATAATATAGTACCATTAATACGAAGCCCAAAGTAAGTTTACAACATATACTAGTTTTGTAGTTCTGTAGATCAAAAAGAAATATTTTTCTCTCAGTACCTTTTCATTATTCATATACTTGTGTATACATTTCTGTGTGTAAACCACTTTAATCTTGGGAAAATAAAGTAGTAGTATTAATATTTTTAAATTTATAATAGTCAATATATTCATATATTCTGAATATTCTTCCAACAGCAAATCAACTTTACTCATGTTTTACTAATTTCAGAAATTCAGGAGGATATTCACTAATTTTGACCAGAAGCAACTTAATTATGGAATAGATAAATACAGAAAATTTTAATAAGTTTAGATGAATAAAAGTGATTTAGAAAACACTTTTATGAAAAGATGGAAAATGATGTGTAATTAGAAAGTATTTCTTATAAGATAATTGGCATTGATAAAGGGCTTAAAATTATTAAAAAATATTCTTTTGTTCATCCTTTGCTAGATATCCCCAGTTCCTACTTAAAACCAAACCCGTTGCCGTCAAGTCAATTCTAACAGTGACCATATAGGACAAAGTAGAACTGCCCTATAGGGTTTCCAAGGTTGTAAATCTTTATGGAAGCAGACTACCACATCTTTCTCCTGTGGAATGGCTAGTGGCTTTGAACCACTGACCTTTTGGTTAGCAGCCAAGCATTTAATCACTCACTGCTCCACGAAAACCGAAAAACCCATTGCCTTCCAGTCGATTCTGACTCATAGCAACCCTACAGGGCGGAGTAGAACTGCCCCATAGAATTTCGGAGGAATGGCTGGTGGATTTGAACTGCCAACCTCTTGGTTAGTGGCCATAGTTTGCCTTAGCTCAAACACTGCAGTACCAGGGTTCCTTAATTCCTAATGAGTGCAAAGAAAAATACCAATCTTAATCATTGGTTTCATTTATTCAACAAATGTTTTTTGAGGACCTGTTATAGGAGTCAGAATTGACTCGACGGCAACGGGTTTTTGTGTTTTTTTTTTTTTTATTATTATGTGATGGAGTCTCTGGGTGATGCAAATGGTTAAGCACTCAACTACTAGTGGAAAGGTTGGCTTTGGAACCCACCAAAAGGTGCCTCAGAAAAAGGCCTGGCGATCTGCTTCGGAAAGGTAGCTGCTTTCAAAACGCTTTGGAGTGCAGTTCTACTCTGTAACACATGGGATTGCCACGAATTGGAATCGACTCAATGACAACTTGTTACTGGTTTATTATGTGATGGAATTCGTATCTGATGGATAGTTATAGAGATAAATAATATACAGTGCTTTCCCTCAAAGAGCTCTCAGAATATTAATGAAGACAGAAATACAATCAAATAATTGCATGCCAACTTTATGTGCTAAATAGCAATCATGTCGAATAGTCACCTAGGCATTTGTGAGCATATCCATTCTATATTCTAACATAGCTTTGGAAAATACTGTCTTTTTTGAATGCTACCAACTGGTTGCTCCTTGTATTCAGTATTCTGATAGAGTATAGCAAGACCATTATCATAAACACATTTGTCTCTACACTTGAAGACACATGAAGAGTGTAAGTGTAGGTAGAGTTTGTCATGTCCAACTAAAATAGTAAAAACGAGATACCAAGTTCATTGCGTATGCATATTAAGGTAGATGCAATCCCTGCAGATAGAAAATAGGTATTAATCCACTTTGCTATCAAGCTCCTTCACTGTTGAGATGCTTTTCCAATTCTTCTTTCAGGCAGTGATTGTACATAGACTTGAGCTGCCCAACGAAATAAACAAAACAGAGCAAATACTTTCAACTGCAAATAATTGCAGCTCCTGGCAAAGTATTGCCCAAATCAAAAATCAATACTGAGAAATGGACTCCACAAAAACAAATTAACGGCACTAGTGACTTGAACTTGCTCTGCAAACTTTTGTTCAGCTATTGTTTAACCCTTATTGTGGTACCAATCCAGTCAAGGAAAGATTATCTATTTAACCAATTCTTTCATTAGCAAATCTGATAGCATACAAAGCCACAGTATAGTATGTCTCAGCAATCCTTATGCTTTTCTGACAAAATCTTTCTTTCTTTCTTTTTTTTTAATGTCATAGTTTTGGGGATAAACTTTCTGGAATGCATTTAAGTAGCAAAGTAGAATATTACATTTAAGAGCTGAAGATTCATGACTGGCCATTTATTGTTAGATAAAAGAAAATAAGTGTCTTAGAAGGAATCCTGCTATGTAATTTCCTTTTATCTATATCCATTGAATATCACAAAAACGAACTGTTATGGATTGAATTCTGTTCCCACAAAAACATATGTTGTAAATATTAACCCCATACCTGTGGTAGGAGCCCTGGTGGCACAGTAGCTAAGCGCTCAGCTGCTAACTGAAAGGTCAGTGGTTTGAACTCACAAGCCACTCCATGGGAAAAAGATGTGGCAGTCTGCTTCCGTAAAGATTACATCCTTGGAAACCCTATGGGGCAGTTCTACCCTATTCTATAGGATTGCTATGAGTCAAAATCGACTCGATGGCAATGGGTTTTGGTTTTGGTTTACACCTGTGGTTATAACCCTATTTGGGAATGGCTTTTGTTGGTTGTGTTAATGAGACAGTATTAGTGTAGGGAGTATCTTAAGTCATCTCTTTTAAGAAATAAAAGAGAGCAAACAAGCTAGTAAGAAGCAGAGATGGGGAAAGATAGAGCCACACCACATGAAGATCACCAAGGAATCAAGGAACATGGGACCAGATGCAGGCATCCTTTTGGACCAAAGCTTGGGACTTCTATGAACTGATTTGGCAGCCTGTTTTAGTGTTGCCAAATCCAAAGCCCAGAGCCGACAGAGAGAGGAAGCCTTCCTCTAGAGCCGCACCCTGAATTTGGACTTCTAGCCTCCTCAACTGTGAGAAAATAAATTTCTGTTCGTTAAAACCACCCACTGGTGATATTTCCGTTATAGCAGCACTGGATAACTAAGATATGAACATAGAGCAATAATCTTACTAATGTATCTATAACGTATAGCCCAGTTGCTTTATGAATGGTGTTTAATAAAGATATGTT
Organism: Trichechus manatus latirostris; assembly: GCF_000243295.1. NCBI lineage: Eukaryota > Metazoa > Chordata > Mammalia > Sirenia > Trichechidae > Trichechus > Trichechus manatus. Next base: position 5,195,544 of record NW_004444084.1, read on the forward strand.
GAAATAAATTTAAACTGATCAGCAAGCAATACATTTTATAGGTGATAAATCCTAATTGTTTTCTTATCCTATTCATTATAACATATTTTTGAAGATTTTTTACAGTATTGGTGAGAAGTATGATGGGAAAATAAGAAACATCAGATCATCATGGTAATGTCAAGTTCTACCCATTTCAAATACTATAGGGAGAAAGTGTCAATTATTTGCACATTAATTATCAGACTTCGATTTTTTCCTAAATTACAAGTTACAAAGTGATGTAGAGAAGAATCTGGCCCCATCCTTCCATGTAGTATACTTCCTCAACTCTTCCCAGGTCTCAAGGACAGTGCAGTCTAAATGCAATATAAGGGGGAAAAAAAAACCAAACTCAGTTTCCTTTCTCTAAAATGTGTTGAGGAGTTCTCATCTGGAACTCATGACAAAATGAAGAACTGTGAGTGATGGGAAGCATAATATACAATATTGAGGAACAGCTTCTGAAGACGTAGGGCCAAATTTCTGCTCTTTGTGTGCTACAGAAAGTCTTTTCTGGAAATGCTGTTCATAGGTGCAGTGAGTATGGATACATATTTGAAGGCTAACACATGGGTTTATATACGGCTTTATATATATTTTTAAATACAGAAATACAACATTAAATTTAAAAACATTCTTAACAGCAAAATGGACTTTACATGAGATGCAGGCCTCAGAAATACTGATAAAATTATATTTTAAAATTAGTGAAATTTATTAAAACACATACATTAAGTTTCAACAAGTTAATAAATATTTAAATGTTATTTTAATGAAACATACTTTAAAATATTTAAATTATTTTTGAAATGTTATCTCGCTTGAGAAACTCAGTTCCATCCAGAAGGGCAATAGAGATCCCACCTTTGTAGTATTTGTGGATCACAATCACAAAGTATGCCACTTGTGCTTAGCCTAATACCTGACATATAGTAAGAACCCAGTGAGTGGTAGTGATCATTATAACTATTGCCATAATTATTAACATTTATAGGTCTGGATAACATATAGCTATTCTTTATGTTTTATGTATTGCAAATTGCTCAATATGTATTTTTTGAAAACAATACAGAAAAATAGCATTTATATTGAATGTTTATATGTGTCACTTATTGTTTTCAGCGAGATATATATATTAACTCATTTATTACTCATAACAACCCTATGAAGTAAGTACAGTTTATTTATGGATAACAAACTTGAAATACAATGTAGTCTAAGAACTTCTGGAAGACTACATTGCTACTACATTGCTACTAAGTGCTAAAAGCAGGATTCTATTCCAGGTAATACAGCTACAGATCCATGCTCTTAATTATCACAAGGTATTGTTTCTTTATGTATTTATATTCCTATCTATCTCTATCTAATATTTAATGTTTGTATGTACTTACATTTATACACATATACATATAGATAGATACAGATACACATGCCTTCTTCTACTTTTATATTACGTATTGGTATTTCCCACATCCTTGCTTCAGTCTCCTAAAATGAATAACTGGGGATAATAATAATAAATCACAGTTTGCTCCTGTAGGATTGTGAGTTTTAAATGAAATAATGCATGCAAGAAGTTTAATCTAGCATTTGGTTACATAAACCCATTACCGTCGAGTGGATTCCAACTCCATAGTGACACTATAGGACAGAGTAGAACCGCCCCATAGGGTTTCCAAGGAGCGGTTGGTATATTTGAACTGGCAACCTTTTGGTTAGCAGTCAAGCTCTTAACCACTACACCACCAGGTCATATCTGTTGCTACTGAGTCGATTCTGACTCATCTTAACTATCTAGGACAGAGTAGATCTGCCCCATGGGGTTTCCAAGGAGTGGCTGGTGGATTTGAACTGCTGATGTTTTGGTTAGCAGCCAAGCTCCTAACCACTATGCAACCAGGGCTCTACCAGGGCATAGGAAATGCTTATATTAAGAAGATTTCCATTATGAATAACAGAGATCCAACTTGGACAGGCTTAAGAATTGAAAATAATAACAATAATAATAATAAAGGGGAATTTACTGACTCGTAACCAAATTACAGAAAACCAGTATAGAATCAGTCATCTGAGGACAATGGAGACAAGGGACTTGGATACTTTTAGGACTCTCTCTCATTGCTCTGAATCTTGTCTCTCTGCATTAGCTTCATCCTTTACTATTATACAACATGTCAGAGAACATAACTACAGGCTACTCAAAACTGGCACTCTTCCATTCTTTTGAATAGAATGAAATCTTCCCCATCAGCTTCACTTAACAAAATTCCAAAGTACGATTCTCAGTGGTCTGACTTGGGTTCGTGCCCATCATTGGCTCAATTACCATGTCCGAAAAGATAAGGTCACAAGCCATACTTGTGATTGAGGGTGCCAGGTACAGTGACTGGAAACCCTCAACAGAACAGAGTTGGGATGAGACAGGAGCAATTCTCTCAAAGCAGTGTCCTTAGAGGCAAACAAAATAATAAATGTTAACTATTGTTATTATAAGGAGCCCTCGTGCCTCGGTGGTTAAACGCTAGCTGCTAACTGAAAGGTTGGTGGCTCAAACCCACCAGCTACACTGTGGGAGAAAAACGTGGCAGTCTGTTTCCATAAAGATTAAAACCAAACCCTTTGCTGTCCAGTCAATTTCGACTCATAGTGACCCTACAGGACACAGTAAAACCGTCCCATAGGGCTTCCACGGCTGTAAATCTTTACTGAAGCAGACTGCCACATCTTTCTCCCCTGAGCGGCTGGTGGTTTCCAACCGCTGACCTTTCAGTTAATGGCCAAGTACTTACCACTGCACCACCAGAGCTCCTGTAAAGATTACAGCCTTGGAAACCCTATGGGGCAGTTCTACTCTGTCCTAGAGGGTCGCTATGAGTCAGAATTGGCTTGATGGCACCCAACAACAATGTTGTTGTTATTGTGATGTTCATTAAGAGGCTTGAGGTGGGGTGGTGTGATGAGAGAAGCCTGTCTAATTAGACTGTTTTGAGATCAAATCCGCCCTGGTCTTAGCTGAGGTTTGGTGACTGGCTGGGACTTTGAGGATAGGATGACTCCAAAAAATCAGCAGACGTACATTTTGTGGACCAGATCCCAGATAATGGTCTAGGAGCTTCAGATTCACTGTCCACATTCCCACTACCCAAGATGGGTTGCTTGCTATTTCCCCACCAACAACCCTCCATGATATACCCTCCCATGCTCTTCCACTTAAATTCCACTTACCCTCAATACAGGAGCCATGGTGGCAGAGTGGTTAAAGTGTTTGACTGCTAACCAAAAGGTCAGTGGTTGGGACCCTCCAGCTTCTCCACTGGAGAAAGATGTGGCAGTCTGCTTCCATAAATTTACAGCCTTGGAAACACTATGGCGCAGTTCTAGTCTGTCCTATAGGGTGGCTATGAGTAGGAATCAACTTGATGGCAATGGGTTTGGGTTTGGGTTTGCCTCCATATAGCAGCTAAGAATTTTAGCCTGCTCGTTTAGACAGCCAGGAACAGGAAGACTGAAGCCAATTCATAATTTAGTAACATGGAATTCAGATATTATGGGCTTTTACAGGTTGTGTTTCCTGTTGCTACATCATTATTAATAGATTCAGCTCTGATCTATTCAGATAGTTCTTGGCCCTTCTGTTTTACTCAGTACTAGCATCGCTATGAGTCAGAATTGACTCAGCAGCAATGGGTTTGCCTTTTTTGGTTTCAGATCACTCACTCAGTATAGAGTCTTTTCTCTGTATCTCTTTTAAGAAATAGCTGGATTATTGCAATTTTAATTGATACATCCTGATAATTTGCACATTCTATTTAACGGATAAAGATTTCAAGCTTTGTAAAATCAAGTCCTTTATACTGCCTATTTTTTCTTCCTTTTTCCCCCCAGCTTTTAAGCCCCTACAACAGATCTGTTAGCAAACTTACTTCAATTTCTAATTCACTACATTTCAAGCTTCCTCCAATAATTATGTTTAAGAAATATGTTTATCAACATAATTGTTTTTACCTCAATTAAAAATAGTATCTTGTTTAAAACCCTAATATATTTTCCCCTGCCTAAAGATAAATTGAATCATTAATAAATCAGGCAATTTGTAGGTAAAGACTTGAATATACACAGAGTTTGGTGCTATTGGGGTCTTATTTTGCCAGGATACAGATCTTTAGTTAAAGTGAAAAGCTGCCCAGATTGTAATATTTGAATAACTAAAAAATAAAAACATGGAAAATCGTATCAATCCTAGTTGTCTGATACCAACAGTGCTGATTAATCCAAATTGATTTATTAATTCTTCCCCCTTCTGTTCCGGTACCAGCTGTACATGCAGCACTTCCTCCACTGACTATAACCATCTGGAGCTAGGGCAGACCTCACAAGTAAAAAGGCACAGTTCTCCAGACTGTGAAATCTGCCGAAGACCTCAGGTACCACCGCAAGCTTGGGAGTCCCCATAATATTCTTATTCTGACCTGCTGGCTACAAATTCAGGGATTACCTCTATCTCCTGAGGATATTTAGAGATTTCTGACACAAACACACAGGATACATGCAGAAGATGGGAGAGTTTATGCCTCTGATAGGCTCAATGTAAAGGAAGCTGGAGGAAAAGAGAGGCCATTGGGAGAGTATAAAGGCTCAGCCTCCCAAAGCAAAGAGACAGGCAGGAGCGAGAAGGTTGGAGAGGGGATCTGGAGGAGCAAATAGAAGATGTACAACTCACAAAAAACCTGTTCTCATCAATAATGTCATACATGTAGCCTGTGTCTTTGTGTCAAAAATCTCTAAATATCTTGGTAGATGGCAGGGAAGACATTCTTTCAAATTTATTAGATATTTATTATTTAGTTAGGCTACTTATTACCCCAAATAGCTACAGTTTTGACCATGTAAAAATAGTAAGGATAAAAATAGAATTCCCCTTCTTTTTGTTCTCAGATGATTTATGAAGTTTTCCATTTGTGTATGTGTGTGTCTTTCTTCCTAGCTCAGGAATTTACAGAACATAAATAATGCTTTCCTATTTTTATAGCATTCTAGTTTGGTTCTTTTCTAAGAATGAAACATATTCAAGAGAGTAAATATAGATTTTAATTGAATTTTATCTGCTTCAAAGGACTTCTAATTTTTTTTTTAAGTTGATTTTCCATTTAAGAACAGTCAAAGAAAGCAGACAAAAGCTTTTTAATGTTTTGAAATACTGGTTTGCACACCACTTGGGACATTCTTTTTTCCTGGGTTTTATACTTTTATATATAGAGTGACTGTAATAAAATGAAAGCTGTGAACCCCCAAGTGCCAGCTTGAAAATGGTAACAAAACCAACACGAATATACAAAGATATAAACATCATTTATTTACTAACCATGAGCTTGTCATTTTCCCTAGAGATGCTGTCATTTAAAGGATGTTTCTCCCTGTCCTCTTTACTTTGTTTTCACAGCTATACACACAGCTGATGAATACATTTGTGGAAACAAAAAAAACGCCACCACATTACTGGGATTCAGAATCCCTGCACAGGTTACTACACAGAAAAGTAAAATCTTTCTAGGCTCAGAAGTTGGCAGGAGGAAAGGCAGGGGGTGCAGTAAGAATACGCAATAGACGAAATTTTTATAATACTTCCACTAGTATGATTTGAGTTTTATCATTTACCATTTACTGAGCTCTTGTTCCATGCAGTTACAGGCTTTTTAAAAATACATAATCTCTAATCTTAAAAGAACTCTGAAAATTTTGTATTATTTTTCTCATTTTAAATACTTTAAGTGACGTGCACAAGGCAAAACAGCTGGATCCAGTATTTCACCGAGGGTGTACTGACCTCCCAAGCCTGCAATTGTTGACTTCAATTATTTCAATTCTCATAAAATGTAATAATTTTCACATAATACATTAACAAATATCAACCACCTTTGAAAGATTTCCTCATTAAAAAATATTGGAAATAAAAAAGGAAAAGTCAATTCCCTTAAACCCCTTTACTTAAAACAAATTGTAAGAAGTAAAAGTGTGCCTCTCTGTCTGTCCACTCAAACCCATGCCTCCTCCCCAACTCCATCCAGAAACCATTAATAATAGTGTGGCAAATACCCCTTCTTATAGTTTCATCCAGAAAATGTCTGTATTTATACAGATATGTATGTATCTTCTGAATATTCATCTTCTATCCATTCATTTCGTATTCCATCATGTGATGACCACATCCCACGTTCATTACACTGGTGACAGAAGATTTCAAGTTGTGTAGCTGCCTCCTGCTGGCCAGTATAGTGGAGTAGGCATGGGTTTGAGGAGAGTCGTTTGCCACCTGGAGAGCTATTATTTTGCTTACCTCTCTTCTTAATAATGACTATGGGGAAACGTAAAGTGGAATGACAGAGAAGTGTCTAGGCAAAGTTAGTCATCCCTAGGGATATATTCATCCATGGAAGGTGTTTGACAGAGGAAGGGTGCTTTAGAATGCTTATTTGAGAAGCTGGGTATTGATTAGATTGGCTAAGAGAGACTAGAAACAGAGAAACCAAATAGATGGCTGCTGGAATAATCCAAGTGAGAAGAATCAAGAACTTCTATGAGTTGAGTGGATGTGGTCATGAAGATGAAAGAAAAACAATGATAATAGATGGGTGTCATGGATTGAATTGTGTCCCCCAAAAATATGTGTATCAATTTGGCTAGGCCACGATTCACAGTACTGTGCGACTGTCCACTATTTTGTCATCTGATGTGATTTCCCTATGTGTTGTATATCCTAACACTGTGATGTTAATGAGATGGATTAGCAGCAGTTATATTGATGAGATCCACAAGATTAGATAGTTTCTTAAGCCAATCTCTTTTGAGATATAAAAGACAGAAGCAAGCAGAGACAGGAGGACCTCATACCACCAAAAAAGCAATGCCAGGAGCATAGCTTGTACTTTGGATCCAGGGTTCATGTGTGGAGAAGCTCCTCGACCAGGGGAAGATTGATGACAAGGACCTTCCTCCAGAGCCAACAGAGAGAGAAAACCTTCCCCTGGAGCTGACACTCTGAATTTGGATTTATAGCCTACTAGACTGTGAAAGAATAAATTTCTCTTTGTTAAAGCCACTCACTTCTGGTATTTCTGTTATAGCAGCAATAGATGACTAAGACAGATGGTTACAGAATCAAGCAGCTATTACAAATTATCAGATATAGGTCCACAAGAGAAAAAGACATCAAAGATTATCAAATACATTTCAAAATCTGGGAAACAAACATGATGAACGTTGCTATCAGGGGAGGAACAGATTTGGGAGGGCGGTTTGGGGTCTACTAAATTTGCTCTACTAGGTGGATATCTAGTTAAAACTGCCCAGAAGGCAGTTAGGAATTAGAGATTAGTGTTTGAGAGGATTCAGGGCATGAGTTTAATCTGGGAATCATATGAATGCTGATGACATCTGAAGCTAAGAAATCCCCAATGGAAATATGGTAGCACGAGAAAACAGCATTTGTTCGTACAAGGACTTAAAATTATAATTCTACAATAATAACTACTACTACCTATCTATGTCTTAAACCTCACACCAATCCCTGAGTTAAATCATTTTTTTTTTTTAATCACTTCTGGAATAGGAGGCACTGAGAGATTAAATTACTTGTCCAAACTAGCATCACAGGTTAAAGTCAGAACCTGGATTAAATCCAAGCAATCTAGCCCTAGAGCCCATACTTAAACGTATTAGACCACCTCTGTAATATTTACTTCAAAATATTTACCTATTTTCTTTGACTGTACTTTGTAGTTGTCACAATACCAAATATTAGCAATACATCATTCTTCCTAGCAGGAAGGTTAGGATATCCTAATCTATCCATACTCCTAATTAGATAGAATCAAGTACTAAATATCAGGGCCAAGATTAGAACACAGCTCAAATATGTTAGTGTTTCCTCTTCCTGTGTGCAAAATAATTAAACTTATAACACTCAGGGTGCCCAGTGCATTCAGACTTTCTTCAGCTTTTCATGGAAATTCTTCTAACAATAATTAAATGCCCTCATAATTTTCAACCTCAGTGATGCCCTCCCAATTTTATCTAATTTCTTTGTGATAGTTGCACTGATGGCCACTCTATCTTAAATTTCTCTCATCCCTTGATTTTCTTCACTTTCCTGGTTTTCTTTCTTCTTCCCTGCATATTTCTTCTGACTTGTGTTTGTGGGAATTATCATCCAGTTGTCTTTTAAGTACAGGTGTTAAGCAGATTTTGACCTTACCTGTTAAAAATGTTGCCATTGAGTCGATTCTGACTCATAGTGACCCTATAGGACAGAGCAGAACTGCCCCATAGGGTTTCCAAGGAGTGGCTGGTGGATTCAAACTGCTGACTTTTTGGTTAGCAGCTGAGCTCTTAACCACTGCACCACCAGGGCTCTGTTTTGACCTTAGCTTTTAATAATATTGCTTAGACTACTGCAAATTGTCATCCAGAATCATTTCCTCGCCTTTAATCTCGTCACAGCTCAAATTCCCATCTTCAGTATATCCTGTGTATCATTGCCTGATTGACTTTTCCAAAATATAAATCTGATGATACTTCTTTGCTTAAAGTTCTTCATCGCTTTGAAATGCAAAGACATTTATGCCAAACACTTGGGCAATATTAAAATCCTTTTGTTGATCTAGACCTCACCTTTCTCTTCTGCCTGATCTATGCCTCCCTAGCATAGGCACCTTCTACTCCTCTCATACTGCAAGATCTGTCTCCCAAATGAGTCACGCTTTCTTATGCCCCTCTGCATTTCAGAACTGCCCATAGGGTTTCCTAGGCTGTAAATCTTTAAGGGAGCAGATCACCACGTATTTTCTCCTACGGAGATGCAGGTGGGTTAAATCACCTTTCTGTTAATAGCCGAGCACTTAACAATTGTGCCACGAGGGCTCTTTCTTAGTTCTGCTGTAAAAGAAATACCACAAGTGGGTGGCTTTAACAAACAGAAATTTATTTTCTTAATTTAGGAGGCTAGAAGTCGGAAATCAGGGCACTGACTCTAGGGGCAGGCTTTCTCTCTCTGTCAGCTCTGGGGCAAGGTCCTTGTCTCTTTTCAGCTTCTGTCCCTAGGTTCCTTGGAGATCTTCTCCTGGTGTGTATCCTCCCATCCCTTTGTGCTTTCTCATCTGTGCCTAATCTGCTCTTTTTATATCTCAAAGGAGATTGGCTTTAGATGCACCCAACACTGATATGATCTCATAAACATAACAAAGAAAGTCCTATTTCCAAATGGGATTATATTTGCAGGTATAGACAGGTGTTCAGGATTTACAACACATACTTTGGGGGGCCACAATTCAATTCATAACATGCATGAAACCTTTCCAACCAAACCTTCCTATAATTGCTATCTTACCACACCAGGCAAAGTAGGGGGCTCTGTGATTTTATAGCACTGTGGGCATACAGCTATAAAAAGTTTACTTTTCTGGGTGATAACAGTTTGCTGTTATTGTTTTGTCTTCTGTACCAGACTCAACTTCTCATGGGGAGAGAGGCTGTCTTCCTCATCTTTCAGTAGCAAGCACCTAAAAATGCTTTTGATTGTAGAAGCTGCTTAACAAATACATATTGCAAGACAATACTGCATTGGGTAAATTAAATTTCTGACCATCTATCTATCTATGGAGCCCTAGTGACGCAGTGGCTTAAGCGTTTGGCTACTAACCAAAAGGTCGGCAGTTCGAATCAACCAGTCATTCCTTGGAAACCCTATGGGCAGTTCTACTCTGCCCTATAGGGTTGCTATGAGTCGAAATCTACTCGACGGCAAAGGGGTGTGTGTGTATCTATCTGTCTTAGTCATCTATTGCTGCTATAACAGAAATATCACAAGTGGATAGCTTTAACGAAGAGAAGTTTATCCCCTCACAGTAAAGTAGGCTAAAAGTCCAAATTCAGGGCGTCAGCTCCAGGGGAAGGCTTTCTCTCTCTGTCGGCCTTCTCATCAATCTCCCCCTGGACTAGGAGCTTCTCTGTGGAGGGACCCCAGGTCCAAAGGATATGCACTGCTTCTAGCACTGCTTTCTTGGTGGTATGAGGTCCCCTGTCTCTCTGCTCACTTCTCTTCTTTGTATCTCAAGAGATTGCTTCAAGACATAGTCCAATGTTGTAGATTGAGTCCTGCCTCACTAACACGACTACCGCCCATCCACCCTCATTAACATCATAGAGGAAGGATTTACAACATATAGGAAAATCACACAATACCAGGAATCATAGCCCAGCCAAACTGATACATACATTTTTTGGTGGACATAATTCAATCCATGACACTATTTATCATCTATCTATCACACTTTCTCTTCATTAAATACACTTTTTCATCAAGAAATGCTTCAATTTTAGGTCTGGAAATTAGTGAAAACAGTTTTACTTTACAATGTTCCTAAGTATGCTCTTACTGTTGAATGCAGACATAAGCAGGACCAAAGTCTATACGTGCCAGTTTTAAATAGAATTCTGTGTTCATGAAATGTGCCAAATTGACAATTCTAGGACTTTATATCTATTCTTGTCAGGTTTATTATACACTGAGAAACGGTCACTGAAAAACTGAAAGGATTTAGTTTTCTTCCCCCAACCCTGTCCTCCCCACTTCCTTCTTTTTTCTGTTTAAGAATTTTGTATTCATTTACTTAGAGTAATTTCTGAAGATTTCTAACTACAGTTGTTTCCTGATACCAAGAATTGACTCATACTTCTTTTATGGCCCTAAATATCTAAAAATTCTGAACTATCCTGGAAAGGGGGTGTGTTAGGCTGAGTTCTCTAGAGAAGCAAAACCGTTTTACTGGTTTTAGAGGCTGGAAAGTCCCAAGTCTGCGGATCAGGCTAGAGGCGTCTCCTGACTTATGTAGCTGCAGGGGCTGGTGAACCCAAGATAGACAGGTCAGACAGCAGGCATTGGCTCTCAGGCTGTAGAGGCTGACAAATCCCAAAATTGGTAGGTAAGCTAATAGCTCAAGTTCCAGGAACAGGAAGTCTGATGAACAGGAGCCAGCTGTGGGATCCAGAGCGAGCAAAAGCCAATGTGCTTTGCCAGAAAGTTCACCTATACTGGATGCAGCCCACACCCCCAACGGAACAAACTCCCTTTCAACCGATTGGCTGCTCATAACAGATCTCATCATGGAAGGGATTACATTATATCAGATCTCATTATGGAAATGATTACATTATATCAGATATCATTATGGAGGTGATTACATCATTACATAGCTGCTAAACTACATCATAACTGCCAAACCACTGATAATCATGGCAAAGCCAAGTTGACACACAACCTTAACCATCACATCTTCTTAGCATGTAATCATTCCCATTCAGATAAAGAATTTAATAATTGTTTTAGAAAAATGCTGCTAGTCTCAGAACTAAAAGAAGATATCCCTTAGAAGACACCTTAAATAAGCATACATATTTGGAATGGTTTAAATAAAATCCTTCTGAAATCAGAGAAACTAAATAATTTAAAGACCCAATAACTTTTTGAATCTAAAAATCTAATGCCAAGCAAGGCAGAGCAGCCTCCCCAAGTCTTTTTCCTACATTTAGTGGAAACATTAAGAATTACTTAATCTTGATTTGTTTAAAGCCATAGCCTCCTGATTCAACTGTTAAGAATATTGTTAAATAACTGAACAAAACTAATTTAAGTATGTTCTCTACTTTCATTTTTGTAAAATTGAAAGCAACAAGTCTAGGTACCTGGGCACTGGGATAGGAATCAATTCTTGGGATGAACAGGGAAAGACCAAAAGTTCAACAGTTCGCATCTACCAGGCGCTCCTTGGAAACTCTATGGGGCAATTCTACTCTGTCCTTTAGGGTCGCTATGAGTCGGAATAGACTCAACAGCAATGGGTTTGGCTTTTTTTTTTTTTTTTGGAGTAATTCTAGAGCCATGGTGGTGCAGTGGTAAAGAGCACGGTTGCTGACCAAAAGGCTGGCAGTTCAAATCCACCAGCCGCTCCTTAGAAACCCTATGGGGCAGTTCTACTCTGTCCAATAGGGTGGCTATGAGTTAGAATTGACTGGATGGTAACGGGTTTGGATTTTTTATTTTTGGTGTTTTGGTGGAGTAATTCTAAATCATCTGTCCACCTTAGCAGAATCTTCCAACCTCTATGCCTTAGCTGTAACAGGGGAACGATGGCACGTATACCCTGAGTTATCACAGAGCACTAGTCACAGATTAGTGTACAAAAGCTGTGATGTTACTTGCATAATTATAAATTTAATGATTACAATAACTGTGAACGTATCTATAGTACGTAATTCACCTTAATGATTTAATATAAATCTATATTTACCTCAATAAAATTATACACATTTATATTTTATGTGCCATTACATTAAGTGCTAAATCATAAAGTTAGACACATTACAGAGATCATAAGATAGTGCAATCAGACAAATCACTTTGAATATCAGCTATGCCAATTCTTTGTTGTGCATACTTGTACAAGTTATTTAACTTCTCTGAGCCTCAGTTTGTGTGTGTGTTGTGTGTCTTCCTCCACCCCAACAATGATGATATGGTACATATCATTCAGGTTTATTGTAAAAACAAAGCACAAGAATATATCTGAAATGCCTGGTACTTGGTAGGCAAACAATAAATGATAAATATCATTAGAAAGTTAATACTGCCTAGTAATATTTTATTACTAATTATAAAATGTAAATATAATTCAATTAAAAGGAAATGCATATAGACAGAGCATAATAAAATTTCTAGCATGTAATGAAATGCAGAAAAACAGATACTGGGATTTACTCTCTTTTCAGAAGTATAAGTAAATAATTATAAAAAGATGTATTTTTTATTTAATATTTACAGTTGAGTTAGTGCTTCTTTACTAACACAAGCACTTTAAGTTCCCTAAAAACTTAAAAAATCTAGTCCAAATTTAGTAATGCTATGGCTATGTATGTTGATATTATACTACATGTAAGTAAGGGGCTCATTATATGGTACTAAAACATATCAAGGTTATTTAACGTAAGAGGAATGTTGTGATTATTTTTTCCTGTTTTCTTTTCTTATTGAAATTGAATACTTCAATAATCCCATGTGCCACTCTCTCTCTAGAAATTTAGTATGCTAATAAATTTTAAACTCTTATCTTCCATATACATTTTTTTAAAAAAGTAAACCAAAGTTATGTGAATATTCTGAAAAGCACTCAGTGTGTTTCCTCCCCTGCTAGTTTTGTCTGATTAATTTTATGGGGAAAAGATCAGCTATTATTCAGGATAAATTGGTGACAGTATTTTGTGTTTCTAATCAGGAGAAATAACCTAACTCTATCTTATTATGATGTAAAAAATAAAGACTTTTAGATTTAATAGGTGCATTGATGCTGAGGGTGGGGGACAGTGTAGGGAGACAAACTGCACAGTGCTTTTCAATGTACATGAACAGGAAGTAATAATGCTAATTCATCTCCAAAATAGCGAATTGCTTTTTAGCAAATGGTCCACAAGGGTGCAATAGAAACAACAACATTAAGGAATCTTTGACATGGTAAATAATTAAGAGATTGGTCAAGGATTTGATATAAAGTTTCTACTGTCTAATCTACAAATTACTGAAGCCCAGGAATATACCTCTGAATATGGGAATGTGTAACTCTATAAGACTGATGTAAAGTGCCAACTACAACACATAGAATTAATAGTTAAATATTAACAGCAGATCTGAACTGTGACTAAGGAATAGAAATAATTTGCCTTCAGATAATTCATGTCTTCTATTGCCTGTGACCATGAACCTTAACTGTGTGAAACAGGGAGTGAGGCTAGCAGTGGTGATATGGGGGACTGGGGACGAGTCAGCTAGTGTAATCATTTGTGTCACTGATGAAACCATAGCAATTAAAATTAATGCAAATCACGTTCACATGGTTAAAACAACAGAAAATAGGAGGGTAGATAGCAGAAAATCTTCCTCATACCCCTGACACCCTGATACAAAGTTATTCCTTCCCCCAGATGGAGTCACTGTTAGCAGTTTTTTGTTGCTGTTGTTTTAAGACTCTTCTCAATAATATTCTAGGTATGTATGTAAATATGCAAAAAGAGAAGCACAACGTCTTGAAATTTGTCTTTCTTTAACACAACCAAATATTTTGGCGATTATTGTTTTTATCAGTACAAAACCATTTTCCTTATTTTTAATGAATTATTTCAATGTAATTTATTTAATGATTTCTCTATTGATAGACATTTACATTGCTTGTGTGTTTTTAATCTAATAGAGCATATGAATTGTAATCACGTCTTTACAATTTCCCACGGGATAGGTATGCATATAAATTTAATTCATGCCAAATAAATTAAAACCCATTTGAAAATTTCTATTGTACATTTTTATTTAACAATAATCTGAATGGAACATAAACATTACATATTTTATATAAAATATTAATCTATTTAAATTTAATCAAAATCAGTCACCCCCTTGGCATTTATTTTTCTGAATATGTCCAAAATGCAAAGAAATGGATTAGCAAGCTCACTTTATATTTTTCACACCTAGCAATTGACCCTAAATAATTGTCTTAAAAATATTTTTATAAAACTCATTTTACTATAATCATTACGTTTCTTAAAAACTGAATATAAATCAAAGATTATTAACGATTTTTTTATAATTTGAAGGAGTAATTTGATAATTAATTAATTTTGATTTTTTTTTAATGACAAAGAAATTCCACAGAATATAAGACCTAGATGGTGAGAAACCCTCAAACCCTCTCATTTTAAAGATGAAGGTACTTAAGACACTTAACATAGATAATGGTAGAGCTGGTGGTAGAAATAAGATTTCTTGACACTCAAATGGTGATTTTGTCCATTCATTCTGAAAAAAGGTCATAGTGATGGAGAAATACTGTGTTTAAAAACTTAGTTTTCCAATAAAATGAAAGACCCGTATTATTCTTTTAGTTCTAGACGAACCTTTTAGTAACAACTAATTTAATACAATTAGTATATTAAAAAAAAAAAGCTTTTATATAAAGTAGATTTCACATTTAATTAAAAAATAAGTCTCATCTCTTCTAGCAAAGATAAATAAAATGCTCACACAAGGTTTCAAGAAGGTAGAAACATATTATTTTTATTATTTTTTATTACCAACAATACAATTTTGGAGCTGAAATGAACCTTGGAGTTCTACTTCTCATCCTCATTTTCTTGACAAGAAACCCGAAGCTCAGAGCGGTAAAATATTTGGTTAAGGTCATAAAATAAATTAATGGGGAAACACAGTAAGTATTCTGAATTTTTGAATACTTTCCTCAATGCAATATAGTACTTAGCTTATATTTTTCTACTTTCCCTTTGATAATGTGTTTACCATTTTATTTTGTTATCTTTTTAGGTTTCTCTGGCTTTAGTTTTTAACTTTTAATGAATACATATCACATGGATTTTAATAAAATAAATATTTTTCCCCTACATCACATAATTTTATTTTCCTATAAATAACCATACTACATTAACAGAATTGTAATATGTAATTTTGGAAATTACTTATAGCTTCAATAATTATATATAAACAGTAATGGAAATGTACATGAAAAACCTGAAAAATTATTTCAACAATATTGACAAAGTATTGTTTGACTCCTAAGATTTTATCCTCATTTTTCTATAACTACTCTGGAATGAATTACTTGTTGTAGTGTAATTTGAGTATGTTTACTTGAGATTCTGTCTGCCACCTTGAAAATGAACAGATTATGAATTCTTCATAGCTCTTGAATATTTTGCTTGTAAATTTTATTACATCAATCAAATGTTTCTAATATTACTATAGACATGACTATATATTGTTCAATATATTTTTTAAATCATCATATCTGTTATAATTTTAACCATCTTAAAAGTAATTTGATTTAATCTGTTATAACTTTAATCAATTTAAAAGTAATTTAATTTAGTTTGGATGGAGGTTACAGAGAGAATTCTGATTCCACAGTAACAGTGAGAAGAGTTCAGACAGCCAACTTAAAATTATTTGAAGCATTTATTAAATATCATACACTATTTCAATTATTTTAACTTTCCATAAAATTAACTTAAAATTTTATAAATTCTATTTTTTATACTTTCTTAAAAATAAGAAATTTCATCTATTTCTGAACAGTTTATAAAGTTAAAAAGTTGCCAGGGAAATCACACACCCTCATATTCTCATTCGTTCAACTCAACAATGAATTGAAACTATTTAAGAAAAAGGATGATGTAGGTGCTACAGATTTTGCAGATACTAAATTGGCTCTGCCCTTCATGTTTATTTGCAACTGGTGATCAACTTGATGAGTTAAAGACTCTTAGTTTACATCTTTTCTTTCTTTTCTTTTTATTTTTTCCTTTTTAAACAATAACAACATTAGGATTTTTTTTTTTTAATAAAAAGATTATCCTCCTAGGCAAACAAACCACTTATTTTTAACTTCTCATTTTCTTGCCTGTTTCTTGTCTAGCTGTGTAATGACTTCTAACACTAACTACTCTTATTCTCAGTGCTCTTGTGTGTGTAGGAAAAACCTCAGGCTTTCTTTTCTATATTTCAAAATATGTACCCAGGTCCTGAAAATAAATAAAATTACTCCAAACCTTATTTTACCAAGATCCAGACGTCTAAAATGCCAACTTTCCAGACTTCATCTGTCAAAGACAACTTTAAAGAGAATTAAGCATACTAAGATAGCGGCACTAGTTTGGAAGATTGCAAACCTCCATTTGTTACTATGTATTTCAACTTAATGACTATCCTCTGATACCCACCTCTTCCTCGCATGCCACGTAACAACAGAGTAAAACCACCATGCAGTGGTAACATTGCAGAGTCTATTTAACCAATGTCAATGAAGTTAAAGATTTAAGGATCTAAACTAGAAAGGAGATACTAGCCATCAGTGAAATTTGGCAAAAACCAGCCCCACATGGTCCAATCTTATCAAAAAGCCCCATTCAAAGAAATGTCAGAGTGAAAAAAAATAATTGGAATTCTTTTGATTCTGATAGAGTGTTGTAGGAAACCATCCAATTGTGATAGTCCCGTAACACATAGCCTAAAGGTTCTAAAATAATTTGTCCTTCATCTCATTCATTTCACCTTAAATGACTCTCACATACCTTGCAGCAGCTCACTCCTTCCTCTTTCTCTAAAGCTTTAATTTTTTTTTTCTAAAACTTAGTCCAAGAGGCTTTCCACACTCCATCCCAAGTGAACTCAATCATCTAGGGAGCTGTTTGTCAAAGAATTACATAGACAGGTGATACTTGAGGATAAGATTCCATAAACGCCACTAATTATCATGAATTATGGAAAAGAAATTTGTACAAAAAGGAGAGACAAAGGTACAAATGTTTGGTCTGCAGACACTGTTGCTGTTCAGAAATGCGCAAGTATCAGTGCAGCATGATAAGACAGAGTCATCTACTGATTTTGCCTCAGGGAACCCCAAACAGGGTCTTTATTGGAGATCATAGGGTTTAGTGGCTCAGAGGAGACTCCACTCTTATTTAAATTCCAGTTCAGCTACTTAGTAGCTGTGTAACCTAAGACAAATTGGTTATAATCTCTGAGTCTCCTTTTTTTTTTTTGAAAAAAAAAGAAAGGATACTCAATATCTATTACTAAGGATTGTTGTGAGAATGAAATAAACAAATGCACATAATTAATAGGACAAGCTAATGTAGACAATACACTCAGGATGAGACATGGCATTGGTAAGAACTTATTATCAACTAGTGGAGGGAGAGAGATTAAAATAATGAATCAAATAAAAATACTTTATCACGAGAGACACTGTGAACATACGCTGCCGTTAAGGTGCACCAGTGGCATGAGGCCACCGCCTAAAGCTGAGGGGCAGGGCTGCCATGCCCAACAGGTAGAAGAATGGGCCCTGTGGGAGCTAAGGGGTCAGAGTCACCACTGAGACGGACCAGGAGAATGGGGCTTCCTAAAGCTGTGGGAGCAGAGTTGCCATCACAGAGGGCCAGGAAGGCGGAGCTGAAGCCCAGGGCCAGGGGCCTCCGCCCAGAATCCAGGGGACATGGCCAACACCCAGAGTCTGGAGGGTGCAGTCACTGCCCAGACGGTCTCAGAGAAGAAAGAATTATTTTCAAGTCTTAAGAGCTAATGCAATTTGTTCTGCTAGGTTTTGGACTTGCTTAGTGCCTTTATTCCTTCTTGCCCTCCAATTTCTTCCATTTGTAATGGAAATGTCTACCTTGCACCTGTTCCACCATGCTACTCTACAAACAGATAACTTATATTCTCCATTTCACAGGTTCACAGATGAAGAGGAATTTTGCCCCAGGATGGAATATGCCTAAAGTCTCACCCATATTTGATTTAGGTGATTCAGAAGATGAGATTTTTAGACTTGGAACTGATTTAAGACTTTGGGATGATGTGATGGGGTGGATATGTTTTGCATGTGGCAAGGACATGAAATTTGAGGGGACCAAAGGGTAGAATATTATGGATTGATTCTGTCCCCCAGAAGTATGTGTTGCAAATCCTAATTTCTACGCCTGTGGTTATGATACCATTTGGGAATGTGTTGTCTTTGTTATGTTAATGAGGCAGGATTAGTGTAGGGTGTATCTTGAGTCAATCTCTTTTGAGATATGAAAGAAAGTAAATGTAAGCTAGCAAGCAGAGATGGTGGGAGGGAGATATCAAGCCACATGAAGATCTCCCAGGAGTAGAAGCTCAAAGAGAAAAGGAGCTTCCTCCAGAGCCCACAGAGAGAAAAAGCCTTACCCTAGAGCCAGCACCGTAAATTTGGATTTCTAGCCTCCTAAACTATGAGAAAAAAAATTTGTTTGTTAAAGCCAGCCACTTGTGGTATTTCTATTACAGATGCACTAGATAACTAAGATAGGTATTGACTGTGGATCCAAGTAAAACGAAATCCTTAACAAATTCAGTAGTGCTTTGCTAGATTTATTTTTATTTTATTGTACCAATAACTGTGGTAGCTGAGATATTTTAAAAATGCTGTGTAATATACTGAAATTTTATTATTGATTAAAATCAGTTTATTGGATACTCTGAATTTATTGGGGTGCAAACTGTAATTTTTATCATTTATTCATTCATTTTAATTACTACCTTGAACTAAGCTATGTCATATCTCTTTTAAATGTCCTTTGACCTCTTGGAATTTCTGGATATTTTAAAGTATAAAAAGTCTGGTCAGATTGTAAACTTCAATGTTATTCACAGTGTAATGGTCATCTTCTAATTGCCAGGGCTAAGCCTTGCTGTGAGGCCCTTGGAATGGGAAGGGTGTTCTCTCTCTTTCTCTCCCAACTCCTTCAAGTTTCAAATTCCTCTAGGAGGAGGCAGCAAAGATGGAGAAAGGGAAAAGATAACTGTCTCTTCACTAACTGGTGCTGATATATCCCTCTCTTAGCTGTTGATGCCCTTCAAGAGGCAAACCTAACATTCATGGATGTCTTATGGGATCCACAGGAGACTTTCTCAGAGAGGCGTAAGGAGTGGGGATTCCTCAATGACTCGTTCTCTGATGTGGGGAGTCAGCTTTGCTTTGATTACTTCTTGTTGTTTTGTTTTTCTTTCATCTCTCACTCCTGAAAGTTCATTACTTCGTATCTTGTCTCTTGGTCACCTGCACAGGCGTAGTCTTATTGGATAGTGACCTGCACAGTGGCTCAAGCGTGACCTCTTTCTATATGTTCACCTGCCTCAAGTAATGGTGGTAGCATATGCTGCCTCATTATAATCCCCTCTCTCTGCTCAGTAATTTCTTCTTATTTCTCTGTAGACTCTGCTTACATAGATTTACAGAGATGATAAACAAATTATTTGTAAAATCATAGATACAACAAGGGTAGTCAGATACTAGTCTTGTCGTCTCGTTGGCATGACCAATAATTATGAATGATTCTTCTAGTGAGACACCTCGTCACTTAGTTTGAATAAACTTTTACCCTAAATCCTGGATACCTGATGACTCCTCCCACAGTCCAATTCCCTTGGCATGCTAATATCTTACTCTGTAGGCTGAGGTGATGGATGTTGTTATGACTGTGGTATAGTAGGGCCATTCAGGCCACCTCTTAGCAGACTCTGATGAAATATCTGGCCAAAGAGTAAATTCCTTGGGCAATTAATATTTTCTTTTTAGAATATAGGGGAGCTCAGTACTTAATCTTTTCAACTTCGAGACTCTAGCCAAAGTAGAGAAATAGGAAAAATCTTATTCAACATCCTAGGAAAATATCACTATTTTAAATTATTTGTTCCTTGTCATAAGCCCTCCAAGCAAAGCAACAACCAAAATGCCTTAATACACTCAATCTCTTGTGCTATGAACCTTAACTATTATTTTCTAAAAATAGATTCTGTAAATAAAAACATGATCCCTATTCCTGCCACTTACTCTTCTAACAGTAATAGATTTTGTGTTCTTTTTGTTACTAGACCTGTACTTTCCTGGCCAAGTTCGGACATATTTATTATTCAATCGAGTGTATTTAGTAAGGCAAATTTCAAGAAGAGTTAATAGTTTTAAAAAGTTGACTTTTTGTTTGTTTTAGTATTCAATTTGTGCTTATGAATATGTGCTGAGTCCACAGGATTTTTTCCAATAATGCTATCACAAGCAAATGCCACTATCTCAATTATCTTAACAGTAAATTGGCTTCAAATTAATTGGTCACAGCTTTTACTTGTTTAAGCTTTTGTAAACAGCTCAGTTTCTAAAGCATAAGAGTAGGCCATTATTCAGATGCAATTTCATAATTGAGAAAGCAGAAAAAAAATGAAACAAAAGTGACTGCTGCCACCATATTTTAACCTTTCTCTACACTATTTTAGCGTTCTAAATATTTTCTTACCTATAAGAATTATTTATGAACAGTTACATATAAATCTAATTGTAAATGTTATAGACATATATGTATGTGTATGCATACACACATGTCAATATCTGTTTTTTGTATCTGTCCCTTTATAGTCTTGATTTTAAAATATTTAGCTATTCTATTTCTAGACCCTTGGAAATGTGTGTAGATGGATATAATTCAAATTTTTAAGCATGTCTACTGGTTTCATTTTAACTAAATTAATAACATTTATATTAGGTGCATAGTACCTTGTGCCCAAACTGGAAATCAGTTTCATATTATTACAAAGTACTGATGCTGTTTAAATCGTGTACCATTATCTTAAGAATAACAGCTGCTTTACTTTAAAAGAATGGCATAATTTCCCAAGTACCAGAAGTGAGGTTATTTTGTCATTAAAGATTTAGTGTTTCGATCTAGAGTTGCTTTTGATTCTAAGCAATGTTGTCTTGTAAAGATAGTTGAAGAAGCAGAATACAATGTAGAGATAATGAGATTTCTAAGTGGGACAAATGTTTACCCTAGAAATACTAAGTTTCCTAGTTAAAATGTGAATGATAATCACGCTGATACATTATAGAAAATTAAATTAACCCTAAATTTGCCTGCAATTGGATGCTGAAAGAAATAACTGGATTGCTGTCTTTAAGGCTACAAAAGAAGCGTGACCAATTAAAGGATACAACTTTTGTCTGATCAATTCCGGGGTTTCATTCTACCAAATAAGCTCAGATTAATTCAAGGCAATCCAATGCATGCCAGAATGAAATGTCTACAATTTGTACCTGAGTGTATTTCCCTTATCTGGAGACCAGGACGACCCATTAGATATAGAACTTTATTTTGGGAATGGTGACCAAACCTGAGAACATGGAAATAGACTGAGTGATATGGGGAAGGCTGAGAGAAAGAAAACATTCAACTTGGCTCTACCGGATTTGTCAGCACCCTGTTTATATCCTCTACAGCCTTACCATTTCAATGCCTGGCTGACCCAGACATTCAAAGACTTTCAAGGGCACAAGGACATTTACTGGCCTGTATACATACACATACATACACAAGGACGCGCTTGGTCATTAATGTCACCTGAACTGACTTCAGTGCCTTATAGGAATTAACGTGTAACTGCTCCATTCAGTGAAACCAAACATTTAATTTATTTCAAATATAAAATGTATAAATGCATTACAAAATATTAAGGGAAATATACATTTGTGAAAACATAAATGTTAAACATATTATTCTATTAGTGAATCTTTGTAAAGAATTATTCAAAAATAAACTATTAAAGAAAATCTATTTGTGACAATTAAAATCACATAATAAGATTTACTCTTTAAAAAATAATCAAATTGCATTTTCAAAAAATAAATGATGTCATCTTCTAGTCCCAAGTGTATTTCTGTGCAAAAATCTCCTGCTGCTCTAAACTCTTTTCCTAATCAACACATTTTTCTATGACTCTGTTTTCAAATAACCCCACATCTCGTTCGACAACTTTGAGATAGTCTTTTTTAATATCATTTTTTAAAAGCATCAACTGCAATTTATTTTTCAAATGCATTTTTTCACCTTAAAAACATTATTTTCCAGTTTGTTATCTTAATCCAGTTTGGTATCATAATAGCTGTATTCTACTTGTTAATTAATCTTTAACTGAACCAAAAAAAAAAAAAAAAAAACCCAACCAAATCTGTTGCCATCCAGTCAATTTTGACTCATAGTGACCCTACAGGACAGAGGAGAACTGCCTCATAGGGTTTCCAAGGAGCAGCTGGTGGATTCAGGCTGCTGACCTTTTGGTTAGCAGCTGGGCTCTTAACGCATGCCACCAGGGCTCCAAATCTTTAACTAGAGTAATAACTATTCTTGGAAAAGAGGTTGTATCAGTCAAGTTTTGACCAAAATCTACTCTAGATATTCCTATTTGGAAATGTTTAATACAGGAAAATAGAGGCTTTAAAAAACGTTCAAAGAGCTGGGAGAGCAAAGCCAGGGATGTAGCTGCTAGAATCAAGTGATTAACAGGAGCTATGACAAATCTCAGCAATCTCAAGGAGAGGGGGCACCACCACTTTTTACTGCCTGCAACACAGAAGTGACTCTGAGGAAATCATCTTCTAACCATGAATACACCTTCAACTGAGGCTAGAAAGTAATAACGACCTCTCTCTTCTGCCTTCCAAATCGCATTGCACACATGCTTCTCCTTGACATATTCTGACCTTGAACTATACAGCGGAAATGGGATTCTAGCAAATGTCCTTCAGTATTACTCTTCTCTACAATGCTAAGAAGACCATGGAACAGGGTGCAATGATGACAAGTTGACCACAAACAACGTAGCAGGGAAGTGTTCCTTTATTGAATATTATTTTCTTCATCCTCTTGAGCAGAGTGAAACTACTTACTTTCTAAGTAAGTGCACACTTTCAATTTTAAATTTTAATACAACATAGTACATTTCTGGGTTTTTCTTAGAGATAAAGAATTCAAACACATCCACATAAAAATTTGTACATGAATGTTTATAGCAGCATTATTCATCATAGCCAAAAGGCGGAAACAACCTAGATGTCCATTAACAGATGAATGGATAGACAAAATGTTCTATATACATATAATAGAATATTATTCAGCCATAAAAAGGAATGAAGTAATGGTACCTACTCCAACATAGATTAACATTGAAAACGTTATGCTAAAGGAAATAAGTGGTCATAGAAGACCATATATTATATGATTCCATTCATATGAAAGTCCAGAATAGGAATATTTATAGACATGAAAGTAGATTAGTAACTGCTTAGGCGTTTAGGGCTGGGGTGGAGATAGGGAAGTATGGAAGTGATTGCTAAAGGGTATGGGGTTTCTCTTTGAGGTGATGAAGATGTTCTAAAATTGATTGTGGTGATGGTTGCAGATATCTGTGAATATACTAAAAACCACTGAATTATATACTTTAAGTGGGTAAATTACATGGCATGTGAATTAGATCTCAATAAAGCTATTATTAAAAGATGTTAATTATTCAAGTTTTAGATTAAATTATATATATGTGTGTATATATGTAAATACATATATATTCCCTAACACAAATATAGTATTTCTGCACTAGAAAACAACATGACATATTAAAAATTAAAATACAGAGAACCAGCATTGCAATCACTAGGAGTGATTACTTCATTCTAGAAGGATGAGAGAAAGCTTCTCAAAAGAGGTGATATTTACACTAGACTTAAAGAATAGATAGGATTTTGAGAGAGAATTGGAAAGAGAAGGCATTTCAGCTGCATGAGCTGAACAAACAAGACAGAAACCTATAGTCTTAACATTACTGCTAAAATATTATTCATAAAGTGCCATTCTAATCACATCACTCAGTAATATTAAAAACACTCAGTAGTTCCTCAAGTCCCAACAAATTCCTTATAAACTTTTTACCAGGTCTGAGACACTGCACAATGTAGAGCCAACCAACTTTTCCACTGTCAATTCTTACTAATCGCCTCCAATAAAACTATGTTTTAGTAAAGCTGAACCAATCCCTATTTATAGAGCAAATTCCAGTCTCTCCCTGTGCCCATGTCTTTGTTCACATGTTTCTTTGCCTGGAATGTCTACATCTCTTCCCTGCACTCCACATTTCACACATCAAACCTTCGTGTGTCCTATAAAGCCTTCCTCAAAATGCCATGGAGTCGGCCTCAACTCGTCCCCAATTTGCATTTTTTTTGCTTTGAACTCCCTCCTTCTGTTTTGATTTTGCTTATTAATTCTGAATTTGATTTAAAGTATTTGTGTCCATGTTTTACCCCTACTGATGAGCACATATGATATTCAACAAAAAGATCATACATTACCCATATTTGCACTCCCTACCTCACCATGCAACATCTAATAAAATGCTTTGCATACAATGGCTTCTCAATAAAAATCTTTTGAACTGACAATAATTTATCAAAAAGGGAGCCAACACTGCTATTACACATCTGAAGAAAAGCAATGGAATGTATGTACAGTGGAGCTTCTTTGTAAGATTTAATGATGTGCCTCTATAGTAATATAAATAACTGTTAGGTCTCTCTTTGGGGGCTATGATAATGACTCCTGATGAATAGATAAAATACCTACATACTTTTAATGTACTTTGGTCTTCAGTTAAGAATCAGTTTCGTACAATCTCTATGGTAATATGGCAAATTGACATTTCCTTTTTCTATACTGAACCTGACAGAATAACTGTAAATTAAAATGTGGTTCAAATGTGGTAAGAAAGTATCAGTACTGCTAGAGCCTCTACTAGAGAAAAAGGAATTATGCTACTGATGATGTTTCTGTTTTACCTGGTCTCATGACTCTCCAAAGAATACTTTTCCCTTGAATTACAAATGTTATGAGCCTTAGTTATTATAAAATAATAAACATACTGTTCCTCTTAATTTGCTCATGGCTCCCACCTACTTTCTTTCATTAAGTTATTCCTAATCACTTGGTAAAGAAGTCAAATAAGAAATAAATTTTGAACGAACATCAGATCACTGGAAAATTTCATAGCAGATGAGAGTAAAGCAAAATCCATTTCCTTTCCCTCATGATGACTTTAATAAATAGGTATCCATTCATTATAGTACCAGTTGCCATTGAGTCAATTCTGACTCATGGAGACCCCATGTGTGTTGGAGTAAACTGTGCTCTGTAGGGTTTTCAATGGCTGATTTTTCAGAAGTAGACTGCCAAGCCTTTCTTCTGAGGTGTCTCTGGGTGGACGCAAACCTTTGAGTTAGCAGCTGTGATCATTAAGGTTGTGTGTCAACTTGGTTGGGCCATGATTCTCATTGGTTTGGCATTTATGATGTAGTTTGGCAGTCGTATAATGATGTAATCACCTCCGTGGTAAGATTTGATATAATTTGATTACCTCCATGATGGGACCTGCTGTAAGTAGCCAATCAGTTGAGAGGGAATTTCCTTGTGGGTGTGGACTGCATCCAATATTTTGACTCTCTGGCAAGGCTCACAGACTTTTGCTTAGTCTGGATCCTGCAGCTGGCTGCTGTTCATCTGACCTCTGGTTCTTGGGACTTGAGATGGCTTACTTGCCATCTTGCCTGCCAGCCTTGGGGTTGGTCAGTGTTCACAGCCTGTAAGAGCCCTGCTGTCTGACCTGCCAACCTTGGGTTTGCCAGCCTCTACATTTACGTGAATTAGGAGAAGCCTGCAGCCTGACCCATGGATTCGAGATGTTCCAGCCTCTACAACCACACAAGCCATTTCCTTGATATAAATCTCCCTCTATATATATTTATATGCTTTACTGGTTTTGCTTCTCTAGAGAACCCAGCCTAAGACAGCAGCTGAGTGCCTTAGCCATTTGCACCAGCCAGGGACTCCATCCATTCATAAGTTATTGAAAAATGACTTAATTATCCTACCGTGTGTCTGGCACTGAACTACATGCTCAAGAGAACAAAATGACAGTATTACACAGAAGACAAAACAGAGTTCTCAGTTAAGTGAAACAGCGTATTGATTTGTCAAATGAAAACAATGCCATAGTCTCAGCATTAGCAGATGTGTGTTTGAGCTGTTTTTCAAGGCTTTCCCTTTAGTGGTGATGGGTTTCCGAAGCATCTCTACCTTCTCTTCCTTTGATTTTGCAGGTAGGGATGAATTTTGTGTGCATAAAGGGCCACTGTCAAGCCTGTATCAATCACATTAGCCCAAAAGCCTAATAACTCTGCTGCCCATAGCAGGGTGCATCTCAGAAAAGAATTTCACCATTTCATGCTTTCTCTTGTATAAAGAATGTTAGAGTTATTTGTTGAAAATGAGAATATATAACTAATTGTTGCTGATATATGAGTCTATGTAATGGTTTAATGTGTTTTAGAGTGAACTGACTAAATTAAAAGGCAATTCTGGAACTGAGAGGTCAAAGGCTATTTGTTTTTCTCCTCAAATCCCCATGTGCCCACCCTCATAACTCACTGCCTTGTCTATCAGCTTTACTTGAGTGGACTTTGTAAACGATACACCGTATTTTAAAATATCATTTTGAAAGAAGGGAACATGAAGGTCAAAATACATAAATAGATGTGAAATATCAATCCATTTTTATTAGATACTATCAAATAAAAACAATAACTTCCTCTGATGAGGATTTTCACCTTGAAAGTGATATAGATTATTTGAAATGAGATCAAACAGTAAATACAATTTGCAAATTATAAGTAAGCATAAAATGACTAGTCAAGCAGGGGGTATCCTTGTAAAGAAACTATTACTCAAATTTTAGCAGTGAGGTTATATAAGGAAGAATTAAATAGACTAATCCTTTGTAAGGGTAAGTACTATCGTTAAAAAAAAGTTTCACCTTTATAAGGATCACCAACTATGTTAAAGTAACTTCTCTATCCACAATACTGGGCTGAGCAATGAATGCACAGAGGGGCACAAGAAAACAGGTTCTGCCTTCAGTAAGCTCTCGTTGTCAAGCATACAGGACACAAAGTACATTAATTATGCTAATATAAGTAGTGTAAACCAATTGAAAGACATTAATAAATGAAATAATCTCAGATTACCATATAATTTCCCCCTTGGACTTTTCTTTAATTCTTAATTTAATATGCTGAGATACATTTTTGTCTCTTGATCACTAGATTTAGTAAACGAAGGTGGAACATCAATCTTTCACACTTTATAAGTTTCAGTAACACTGTGTCATCCATTCTTTGTCTGATTAACTTTTATTCAACCTTATTTTAAAAATAGAACTCTGACTATTTAAATTGTCAGGTATTAATGATTAGGCTTTTGATGACTACAAAGATAAATAAAATGTGAGTCCCAACCTTAGCTTATAATTTAGAAACTACATATTTAAAAATGACGGTAAATAGAGATTTTGTAGTGTATTGCTTTTTATCTTTTTTCCTTCTCAGCTAAACATCCCTTCTCTTCACCATCCCCTTTGGCAAAAGTAGTCAAGATTTCTTTTATATAACTATACCTCCCCTTTTCTCAATCTATGTGATGTTCTTGGGGTTGACTTCGGCCCCTGGGTCTATGGGTAAGGACACGGTTCTCCATTCTCCTAGTCATACAGTTTAATCTGGAGAAATGTATGAGACTCAAAACAGACTAATGCAATCAGGAACTTTGTTGGGATCATTACTGAAACATTGAGAAAAATGTTGCTGCCTACAAAACAGTTAACACTGAAGCCGGGAGAGGCTGATGGACATCAATGCCATCTCAAAGGGGGCAGAGCGACTGAGAGTCAAGCCCATTCAAATGAAAACAAAGCAGAGTCGAAGACAGAGTATCTTGACCATATGATTCAAGGTCTCAAATCTAGTTGACTCTAAAGTCATTGTCACTCCTTGAATTTACCTGGGCCAATAAATCCTCCCATTCCTTGTTACCTGAAATATTCTGAGTGAGGTTTTGTCACTTGTGGCTGAAAGAAACCCTGACCAACATACTTTTAAGTGGCAAAACAGGTACCAAGAACACATAACTCAGAAGAGTA
This sequence comes from Trichechus manatus latirostris, assembly GCF_000243295.1. Taxonomy (NCBI): domain Eukaryota; kingdom Metazoa; phylum Chordata; class Mammalia; order Sirenia; family Trichechidae; genus Trichechus; species Trichechus manatus. The sequence continues at coordinate 5,224,045 of NW_004444084.1, forward strand.
ATCACTGAGGTAGAGAGAGGTGTTCAGGTAAGGCTTCATCAAGGAGAGGTAATATTTGAACTGGATCTTAAAAAAAATGAACAGGCTTTATTGCTATTTACAGCAGAGGAGGCAATTCTAAACTGAAGGAAGGAAGTCAAGAAGGAATGGGAAGTGTTCAACAGAATGGAGAGATCTGCTTGGCTGAGCCAGAGGGAGTTTAAAGAAGAATAATGGGAGTTAAAGCTAGAAGACCAGATTGGACCCTAATCATGGTAGAGGATTTGGAGAGACGTTCCTTGGAGAGACATTAAAAGTTTTGAATAAAAACATTAAGTTTTATACATGGGGGTTCATTTGGCATGTGGTTTTCTTAGCCTTTCAATAAACAGGTGAAGCAAAACACCATGGGAGACAAAAAAATCAATTAACGAGTTAGCAAACTCATGTATATAACCTTACCAGGGAACTGGCCTTTTCATTGAATAATCGATCGTATAACACCTGTTCTCAAATCTAAGCACACAATGAAATTTAGATTACCATCTCTCTATTAATTAGCATTCTACTAAAAACAAAGCTTAGAGAAGTTGCATCTATTCTTGAATCATCCTTTCACTGAAAAAGTGATTGATATTATTCAACAGCTCAGTTAAATGTACAGGAGGCATTATAAACTACCTAAAAAACACGTCAGTTGAAAATGCAATCTCTGTATCTTCCTCAGATAATTAGGATTTTCTACTTTGCTGATTAACATAGAATAAATCTTTTTTAGTGTTTTGGAGCAGCCATGTTTCCGATGATGTATTTAGATCAGAACAGTTGCTTCCATTATGAATCCAGCAGAGAACCAAAGGACTTCTTCACTCCAGTCATCCTGTATGGCTTTAATCTCATTAAACGAAACTGATTGCAAGCTCGTTTACATTTAAGACAGCAGGGTGTTGTAAATTTTATTTTAACTGGTTGGATGTAAGATCCAACAAAATTAGGGGGGGGAAGTCTCCTGCTGTTGCAAATATACAGTTATTAACTTAACTTGCAATGAAAAAGTTATGTAAATGAAGCAGGGTTTCTACAAGTCCAGGAACTAGGCAACAGAAATATGGTTTGTTCAATGAGTGCCTTGGTAGGGGACAAAAGTACAACAGAATACGCTTAAAAAGATTTATTGTGTAAATGCCTGTATTGAATTAGGTGTAAACCACCCAACTGTGTGTAGTTCTGAAGTGTTCCAGATAAAATGAGTCAGGTTTTATCCATCACGTTAGAGAAATTAGCAGCAATTTAGAAGATCGGAGAGGATAATAATCTTCAAATGCTGAGTGGATAGCAGTGCCAATAAAGAAAATGTAGTCAACGTATCCACTTACCTAAAGAAAGACATGCCATAGAACCATGCCATAAAATTCTATATTCACTAATAAATGTTTTATAGTATTTTAAATTTAACATGTGGGGGCAGTGGTAAGCATATGGGGATGATGATTTTGGCATGTCTCACAAATAAATTTTTTTTTTTTAATTTTCAGGATAATTTGCCTGTTGAATGAAGGGATAACTAATAAAAAAAGTTACATTTGCAATAATAAATATTCTGATTTTGACCTTTTGTACAACCAATGCAATAAATAAGAGTATTTACCCGCCCAAACCAAGCCCTCTAAACAGAATATAGAATAATGTCAGAAGCATTATCCCCAAAATGATATCTTAATCAATATTTTTTGATCTTACAGTAACTTTTTTTGCTTTTATGAAGGTATGATAACTCATTGTTCTTGAAATGAAAAAAAAAGTGCTTATTACTTACAGTCTTCTTGGCATCTTTTCTTGCACATACATATAGTCACAACTTTATGGCACCATTTTATTTCATAGACAGCTCAAATTTATAATCCAGTGCTCTTAATCAGTCAAGGACACTGGTTTTGCTTATTTGTTTGTTTCACTTTAACATTTAAGTCATCCCTGCATACCAGGCTTATTGTATATAGTATTCCCTCTGACTAATCTGCTCTTTTCTGTTCTTTGTCTCGTTAACTCCAGTTTAAGACTTCAATTTAAATGCAATTCTTCTCAGTAGGCTTTCATCACTTTCCAAAACAGAGCAAATAGTTCCAATCTTATGTATATACCATAGTAACCTGTGCCTACTCCTATCATAACATCTACACTATGCTATAAATGTCTTTTTAATTTCTGATCTCTATCTCAAGACTGCAAGCTCCTTAAAGGTAGAGATTATATCTTGTCTGACTTTTGTATCCCTTGAGTCTAGCAGAGTGCTTTGTACAAATTAGGCATTCAAATAATTCACCAGAAGAAAATTTAAAGGAAGAACTTAGAGAAAGATATTTCTAAGTACAATTAAAACCAAAACAGTTAATTCCAATTCATGGTGACCCCATGTATAACAGAGTAGAACTGCTCCACAGGGTTTTCTTGGCTGTAATCTTTATGGAAGCAGATTGCCATGCCTTTCCTCTGCAGTGGTGATGAGTGGGTTTGAACCACTAACCTTTCAATTACTAGTGAAGCACAGTTTGTGCCACCCAGTGACCCTTCTAAGTATATTTACATAGCTAAATTTCTGTAAATTTACTTTTTTGTCATTTTTCTATCTCATTTGGTGAGCAATAGAGCAAATAATCTGAGAAACTGGACAATATGAAGAAGAACGGGGCATCGGGATTGGAGGAAGACTCATTAACAACCTGCATTACTCAGATGACACAACCTTGCTTGCTGAGAAAGTGAAGAGGACTTAAAGCACTTACTGATGAAGATCAAAGACCACAGCCTTCAATATGAACTACATCTCAACATAAAGAAAACAAAAATCCTCACAACAGGACCAGTAAGCAACACCATGATAAATGGAGAAAAGACTCAAGTTGTTAAGGATTTCATTTTACCTGGATCCACAATCAACACCCAGGGAAGCAGCAGTCAAGAAATCAAAAGACACAATGCACTGGGCAAATGTGCTGGAAAAGACCTCTTTAATATGTTAAAAAGTAAAGATGTCATCCTGAATACTAAGGTGTGCCTGACTCAATGGCACCTAACAACATTGGTGAACACTTACTTAGAATCTTCTTTCATGAATTCACAATTTTTTAACTTTATAATGCATAGGCTTACAATTCTGCTTTTTGAAATTTGAGTATTCCCTATGAATGTCTACAGAATTAAGAGCACCAGGAGGTCATATGCTGCTGAGAGGCTAGCTTTCCATTGCTTGGGCTTGCCTACAATTTGATATGCTACACATAGTTTACCTGGGATTTCTGATGTTGCTAACTGCTGGGCCATCAGTCTTTAAAACTAGGCATGTAGTTAACTATTTTAGGCATACTTGTATTTATTCATTTCACGTTTTGTGTGGCAAAAGCTCAAAAGGAAACAAAAAATGAACTTTAAAATACTGCTATGTCACTAGACTTACTCAGAAGGTGAAATAGTTCCAACATTTCAAATGAAGGGCATACAACTGTTGCAATATTATAATAAAATCCTACATGATGGTAAAAAATATTCATGTTTACCTTCATTTAACTGTAAAATATTAAGACACTTGAAAACGCCCATTTTGAGATAAAGCTAAACACAAGGTTGAAGAATACAATAAGAAAAAAGATTCGAGAAACCATTATGGATATAATAAAGGCTGAGTTCAGGCAATGAGAATGAGTACACTTAGCCTTGAGGATAGACTTAATGTTCAAAAGTTCTGTGCCTCTAAAACTAAATAATTCTTCTCAGCTATTAACCAATATGTACCTTGCATTTGCAATACACACACACACACATATACGTTGTTAAAGATGCCGTTGAGTTGGTTCCAACTCATAGCGACCCTACGTACAACAGAATGAAATAATGCCATGTCCTGCAACATCCTCACAATCATTGCTATGTTTGAGCCCATTGTTGCAGCCACTGTGTCAATCCATCTCACTGAGGGTCTTCCTCTTTTTTGCTGACCCTCCACTTTGCCAAGCATGATGTCCTTCTCCAGGGACTGGTCCCTCCTGATAACGTGTTCAAAGTATGTGAGATGAAGTCTTGTCATCCTTGCTTCTAAGCAGCATTATGGCTGTACTTCTTCCAAGACAGATTTGTTTGTTCTTACAGCAGTCCATGGTCTATTCAACAGTCTTTGCCAACACCACAACTCAAAGGTATCAATTCTTCGGTCTTCCTTATTCATTGTCCAGCTTTCATATATATATGCATTTTCATATATTTTTTATATATGAATATATATATATATATGAAAATTCATTCATAATACAAAACAATTATAGCTTAAAATTTCTTAGGGCCCCAACTTGATCTAAGTTTTATTTCTTAGTATTTTTCCTATTATAGTCCTTTAAAACCTAAAGAACATCTATAAAATTTCCTCTAATAAAGAACCTAATCATTTTGGAGTGTTTCAGGCCAATTTCTTAGAGTTCAAAAATTTAAAATATTTTTGAGTAATTTATTTACATTTTATTTTGATGCATGAAAGTATAAATAATAAAGAAAAATGTTCTTTCAGTGTCAAAAATACCAAATAAAAATGTATATTGCATACCATGATGTTTAATTTGCTGCTTATTCAGATACTGAAGCATTTTTCACAAGACCAAAATGAAATTTTCATATTTTTGTGACAAATTTAGAATATAATATAGGCTATACTTATCTCCCACTAGAAATATTTTAAGGTCTTCAAAAACATTGTTAAAATCTAAAATTATTTTGTAATTTCTTTTTTGACCAAGAACAGGATACTGATTTTAAGTATTTTAATGGAGTCTGGATTGATCATATTAAACAGGACAAATGGGATAATATTACTACAAGCATTCTATCTATAATTTTGTACTTTTTTAATTTGTTGATATTAATAGGGACTATTAAATGATTTCATAAGCCTTAATTGCAATGTCTATTTTTTTCTTAATTGAATGATCTAGGTATCCTATATACTTACCTGGAACTTAAAATTAGTCATACTCATTGGTTATATCAAACTTCTGACATCATACATTATGAGCTGGTTAAATAAATTATCATCTGAACCAGGATATTTTGAAAGTGAAAGGAAGAGGTAATAGTAATTACCCTGATGTAATAGACACAAACCTTATTTAAGGGCCATATTGTAAAAGAATTGATGTCAAGCTCAGTAACTTTAGTTTCCCTTAGTAAATCACCATGATTGAAAAATAATATTAGCAATAAGTATTGAGAAGAACTTTGTGATGAAGATAGAGATTCTTAAAATATAATCCATTTCCTCTTCTGATGGGTGCCAACAAACTGTGAAATACAGTATCTTCTTTCATGGGGATTACAGAGTAGGTGAAGATTAGAACATGGAAAAGTAAGCAATGAATCAAAGTGGCCAATGTACTTGTGAAATGATTGGCACATGAAATGATTGCTCAGAAGTTCAAAGAAATGAAACCACCTCCATCTTCTATGTTCCTACCTTCAACTAGTTTATAATACCACACTTTTATGGAGACTATTCAATTTTCAACATTTTTGTTGTTCTAAGTTGATTCTGCCAAGTTCTAGGTATTTGTTTTGAAATTCTGATCCTAAAAAGTGGTTTAAACAAAAAATCTTAACATACTTTGATATTCAATCATCAATACACTCCTTCACCAAAATTTATTGAGTTTCATTTTGTGCAAAACATGATATTAGACACTGTAATTACAAATAAATATAATTCAGACTCTGTTTTGAGTAACTTGTTCTTTAAGTACACGACACTGCCAATCATTAACAAAGCAAGTGATAAATTCTGTAATAAAGCTACGAAAAGCGCTATGGAAGAACTGTTAGATTTGATTCATCTTTCTTTTCAATATTCATTTTACTAAGCTGACTAGTCTCAATTGTTTCATTTTTTAAATTTATTTATTCATGATTCTTTTTGGTTTGTCTACATGTAGTAAGTACCTACATCAGCCCAATGGTTAATGGATAAGATTAGGGTGATGATATGTTGATGTCAGTTTACCCCGGCACATTAGGAAAATGTTTTCTAGAAATATATGGATGCTAGGTCCATTTCCTGGGATGTTACTGATGAAAATAAGGCAGTCAAAAAGTACTTTTTCAAGGGATAATTTGACATTAGTACTTACTAAAATTTATTTTTTCAGTTTTCTGTTTACTCATATAACTCACATTTATGGAAACTTCGTGAGAGTCTTCAGGAAGATAATAAATGAATTATGCTAATTTTGTAGGTAAAAAATCATATAAAGAACATCTGCAACAAATATTTCTTTAAAAACACTATTTTCCTCATTAGAATTCTATTTCATTTCTAACAGTTATCTTCAATGTTATGTATTAGAATCCTAACCCCTATATTTATGGATGTAACCCTGTTTTGTAATAGGGATTTCTTTGTTATGTTAATTAGACCATACCTGAGTAGGGTGGGTTCTAAATCTAATCACTTTTGAGTTAGAAAAAAGAGCAGATGCACAAAGAAGAGAAGACTGATGCTGTATGAGGATCATCTAAAAGCCAAGGAACCAAGTACTGTCCAGGACTACCTACAATGAAGGCATTGACATGGCCGAAACATTGATTTTGACTTTTAGCCTTCAGAACTGTGATAAAATAAATTTTTGATTTTTAAAGCCACCTGCTGGTGATATTTCTGTTACTCCAGTCCAAGAAACTAAGACACTCACACACCACCCACCCCAGATAATAATTTGCACTGCAGCCAGGGTGATCTTCCTGAAATCCAAATCTGATAAGATCATGTTACTCTCCTTAATGACTTTCATGTTCTCAGGATGAAATTCGGACTCCTTAGAATACCTGAAAATGTCCTTCCCCTTCATACCTTGAGTTGTAGCTGTATCAAACTATTTATAGTTTTCCAAAGGGCCCATGCTTTCCTTTATTTCCAGTTTATAATCTCCTTGAAAAGTACTTCAGCCTTTTCATTTCCTCCTACCTACTCATCCTTCAGAGCCCTGGTGATGCAGCAGTTAAGAGCTACAGCTGCTAACCCAAAGACTGGCAATTTGAATCTGCCAGCCGCTCCTTGGAAACCCTATGGGGCAGTTCTACTCTGTCCTGTAGGGTTGCTATGAGTCTGAATCGACTCGATGGCAATGGATTTTTTTTGTTTTCTTTTACTCATCCTTTAAATCCTTTAAATCTCAGCTTATTATCAATTTCTCCAATAATCCTTTCCTCAAATTCTTTCCCCCAAGTCTAGGTTAGATTCCCTCATAGGTGTTCTGATAGCAATTCCCTAGGATATCTGATTATATCCTAATACCTGTATTCTCCACTAGATTGTAAACCACACAAGGGCAAGCATAATTAATAATTTCTATCATCATAGTGGATTACTAGACCTAATCATCATAACACATTGAAGTACCTACTATTATACACCCACATTATAAATGAGGAAACTGAGACTCAAGGAGGTTAACTAACTTGTTCAATGTCACTCAGATGGCAAGTTACAAAGGCATAGAGAGTATAGAACCTAGCAGTCTGACTTCAGAGCCTAGACTACTATTATCGTGAAAGATTTGTTTTATATGTCATTCTATCTCTAACACCCGGCACATTAGTGGGTGCCAAGGATAAGGGAGGGGTATCGCAGGGAAAGGAGCCCTGGTGGCATAGTCATTAAGCCCTCGGCTGCTAACCAAAGGATCAGCATTTGGAACCCACCAGCCACTTCAAGGGAAAAAGATTGGCAGTCTGCTTCTGTAAAAATTACAGCTTTGGAAATCCTATGAGGCAGCTCTACTCTGCCCTACAGGGTCTCTATGAGTTGGAATCGACTCAACAACAATGGGTAGTGGAGACAAGTTGATGTGGCTATAAAAGGGTAGCAAGAGAGATTCTTGAGTGGACAAACTAGTGTTGGGTCTTCACTCTGATGGTTATACAAGTCTACACCTGTGATAAAATTGCATTCAACTAAATACATACAAAAAACAAACCAAACCCATTGCCATCAAGTCAATTCTGACTCATAGCAACCCTATAGGACAGAGTAGGACTGCCCCATAGGGTCTCCAAGGCTGTCAAGGAAGTCAACTGCCACATCTTTCTCCTGCTGAGCAACTGGTGGATTCAAATGCCGAACTTAACCACTGTGCCAGCAGGACTCCTTAAATACATACAACACATACACAAATACACAAATGATTGGATGTAAAATACACGACATCTGAATAAGATTTGTGGATTATAGCAAAGCTAGAGTCCCTGGGTGGCACAAACAGTTAAGCACTGACTACTAACCAAAAACTTGGCAGTTTGAACCCACCCAGAGGTGCCTCAGATGAAAGGCCTTGACAATCCTATGGAGGACAGTTCTATTCCGAAACACAAGAGATTGCCATGAGTCAGAACTGACTGGACAGCAACTGGTTTTTGTTTTTGTCTTTCACAGCCAGGTTAGATTTAGGTTGTAACACTGTACTATAGTTGTACTACCGTTATGCAAGATGTTACCACTGGGGGGAATTGGGTGAAAGGTACCTGAGACCTTTCTGTGGGTTTTGTTTGTTTGTTTTTGGAACTTCTTGTGAATCTATAATTATTTAAAAACAAGTTATAAAATAAACGAATTAAATTAAATTTTAAAAATGTCAGTTTGAATTGTTAGACCTTATTATTCAAAAGCAAGTGTATCATTATTCATTTTAAGAAAAGATAGGAAAGTCGTGGGTTATCTTCCGTAACATTACAAATAAATGAGTTCGTTTTAGTTAAATATTATTCTGCTTAAAGTGGTGGGATATATTAACTGACCATGAGGCTAAATTTCAATCTTGTGATTTTACAGGAAACCTATTAACAGGACTTAATATAATTTTAGTGGCAAAAATCATCAACTAGTTTAGAGAAGTCAAAAAACTAAAGGACAATGAGTACAAAGTAACTTTTTAATGAACCAGGTTCTTCCACTGGCGTCACAGAAGAAAAAATATAAATAGTAGTTTTGTGTATTTATGGCATTTTGATTATCTAGTAATTAGTCTTGGCAAGTTTTCCTTCTCTTACTAACTCTTGCACAGCATTATACGAACTTGGTTTTCTTATCTCTACATGTGCTAAAGTTCAACAATCATTCCTAGGAAAAGGATTCTGGGAAAATACTTAAATAGCACTGTGAACTTGGGAAATTGATCATCATAAAGATTGCAAGCTTAGAGAAAAAATGGACATTTCTGTATTAAATGGTGCTTTGTGTCAATACTGGCTGTCTTGTTGCTAATCACTAACATCAAGCAAAGGATAAGAAAAAAATTAAGTAATGTAACAGACTGTGGAAAACAAGATAATATTTCATAAGTTGCATAGTACCATTCTCCCAGTGTAGATTTTTCTAACTTAGCATTTAAAAGTCCACATCAAGGAGCAGAGGCCTGCATCTGTGGCTATGGAAGCAGCTATGGAAACAGCTGGTAAAGCCCAGGAAATCTGGGGATGCACAGTGAATACAAGACTCCTTCCCACCCCAGCCAAAATTCCTCCTATTCTTTACGGTTAAAAATCACGAATCCAATCCAGTGCCCTTTTCTTCCCTTAAATCGCCAGGGAATTTAAATGATCTGCTCTCAACCTACTGAGACAGCCTTCAAGAAGAGTCAGAACACTCAAGTCTGCTATGTTTTGCTGCTCCCACTATCCTTCCATTCACACTACACTAAACAAACAAAGAAAAAAAAAGGTAAAAATCAGGTATGAATGTTTAAACCTGAGAAAAACATAACTAAGTTTATAATAACCTTTCCTCTGAATTATTTGTTCCACTGTCGTGCATTTATTCTGAAAACTGAGAGTTGATTATGTATACATGGCAATGACATACCTCAATGGATGAAAATACTTGTTATAGAAAATTGGAATTGGTATATAAAAACAAGAACATAAAGAAAATAATGTCTATACGAAAACATGAAATTTTATTTTGTTAATCTATTTAGATAAAAAGCACTGTAGAAAAACTACCTTACCAAAGTTTTTCAACTTGCAAGAAGTTTTCAAACACAAATGAAACTTTATTACTAGTCTCTTGAAAATATAATTCACATGATGGTGCAGTAGTTAAGAGCTCGGCTGCTAATCAAGAGGTCAGCACTTTGCCAGCCACTCCTATGAAACCCTATGAGGCAGTTCTACTCTGTCCTATAGGGTTGCTATGAATTGGCATGGACTTGACAGCAATGGGTTTGGTTTTTGGGTTATGTAGCTATAATAGATTTTTATAATTATTCTACAGTTATAACAATGTAGAAACAATTCAGGTAACTTTTTTTTTTTTACTCTTACTGTACCATTTTTAGCAAAATCTGTCAACTTAAATGAAACCTGCTATTAACTAAACATAATATAAAGTACACATCAACATTTTACACCCACACTTTATTCTAAAACATATTTGTAGAAAGCACCTTCCTTCATTTTTGCTTCATTTTTTTCTGATTATTTTAGCTATATTTTAGCAGATAATATACCAGACAGTTAAGTGTTTGACTGCCAGCCAAAAGGCTGGCAGTTCAAACCCACCACACGGCTCCCTGGGAGAAAGACCTGGAGCTTGCTTACATAAAGATTACAGCCTAGAAAACTCGATGGGGCAGTTCTATTCTGTCACATGGGGTTGTTATGAGTAAAAAACAAGTGGCCTAGCACACAACATCAACCTCTTAGCATAAAAACGGTGAATCATCATTTCCTTTCAAACATACCATTTTTATATTAGTCTTCTATAACAAAAGTATTTTTCTTGATTTATGTTTTTTTAAGTTATTTGAGGCTAAAAGGAAAACAATTTTCAAGTTCTTTTGCTTCCTTTCCTTGGTATTCTGTTTCTCTTCATATGTCTCTTATCCTTATCACCTGGTTCTTTCTTTTCTGACTTCCCTCTTGCTCTACTCTTTACTATCTCCTTCTTTGTCTTTATCCTATTCTGACTGATAGTGCCTGTGAGCATAATGACCATGGACTAAAGACCCTGAGCCAGACCTCTGGGTCTACTTTGTTATCCAACTTCCAAACTTCCTGGAGTCTGGTCTCCTCCGATATATGAGTTGTCATTGGCTCCAAACTTGCATTGGCATTCCAGCTTCAGTCCTTGCCTTGCTTCTATATCCAGTCTTTAGTACTCTCCTCTTTATAACACTCATCCATCCACTTGTGTGTCAGAATCACAAAATTCTTAATACCTCCAAGGGAAAGACATTGTCTTACACGTTTGAGTTCTCCACTATCTGGCAGAGTTCCTTTCAAACAGCAGGTACTTAATAAATAATTGGTAGATACTATATAGAAGAATGGAGGCGCAATGGAATGAATGTTGATGGGATTATTATTAACTGGATGAATACCCGGTAAAATTACAATGCTTATGTTTTGAGAAAATAAAAGCTATCTTTCACTTCCTAGTGGATGCATTTGAGAGCCTAGGCTGCTACTTTGCCATTCATGAAAGTCTAGATCAAAAATGCTAAAAATTCTAAAGACAATATGGGTTTAATCACTGTATAACCACTCTATACTAACAAGAATGTATTAATTCAACAGAGTGTTTTCAAGTGGTGGGATTTTTAACGTTTCATAAACTAGTAACTTTTTTACCTATTCCAGTCAAAGTACCTAAAAATTGATGCTATCCTAGGCATCATGCATATATCAGCTTTAAACTTTATAGAAACTCTGCATGGGATATATTGTTATTCTCATTCTATAGATGAGGAAGAAGGGGGAAACAGAGAGATTATTAAGTCACTAACCTTGGATCCACAACACGTAAGTGTCACAGTCTTTCAAACACAGGTTCACCTGACTCCAAACTTTCTAAGCCAATGCGCTTTCTCTCACATCTTGCTTTGAGTAGAAACTGCAGTAGTCTTGAGGCCAGGAAAACTGGGTTTGAATACAGGTTCTGGATTTAGTAGCTTTTCATATTTAAACATTCTATTTGATAATTACAAGCCTCAGTTTTCTCATATGAGGAGTCTAAATAATATGATTTACCTCACAGGATTGCTATAAGGACAGAGAAAAAATTAGAACAAGTGCCTACTACACATTAACTGCTTAGTAATGTTACTCATCTTCTTAGAAGGCTGTGGATCTGGTAGATTCTGAAAAATACAAAGTGCTATATACCTTCTTCTCATTTATCAACTATTTTGTTATCCAACATTTCACATTTATGACAATAGTAAAAAACCTACTATCTGACTATCTTGCGCATTAACAATGTACGTCTGGCAGGAAACAAACACAGAGGTGTGAGGTGAGAGTAACGCTGGCTTTGATGGTTATGTGTCAACTCAGCTGGGCCATGATTCCTAAGTGTTTTGGCAGTTATGTAATGATGTTGTCACCCTCTATTTTGTGATCTGATGCAGTCATCCTCCATTTTCGCATAACACCAATTTCATGTAACAACCTGGTCTTTGAAACCTAACCATGTCATTAAGTGAGGAGAGGGTATAGTGAGAATGAATAACAACCCCTGTTAACTCTGCCTTTTACTCTCCTGTATGGAACAAATTCCACAAAGTGCCTCTTACATTGTAGGGTTATAGAATTCTGTTATCAGTATTTGTAAAGGTTTTGAGGTCTTTTTTCAGAGTTTGTTTAAAATTGTAACAACATAATGTACAAAACTGCAAGCTTTGACAATTGACTACAAAGGCACCTTTCTCATCTATAATTTTGCCCTGGCAAAATGGAGCTATTAGAAAAATGATGGAGAGGAAGGAAGGTTATCTCCTTGTAGAGAAGAGCACACATATCTTCTTCCTTTTTTTCAACTGCTTGGGTTGATTATACTTTATGTGAATCATGAAACAAGTGAGATTGGTAGATTCATAACTATTGAGTAGTACTACTGATGTAAATATTGTTTTACTTTTTAAAAGAAATTGAACACAGGCCCATTTTTTTTCCTTATATTTACACTCAACCACAAACTCTATTAATAACATCCTTGGAGAATCTGAACCAACTTTTATTTTACATTTAACTTTTCTAAACTGCCGGATAAATACAAGAAACACTGTGATTAATTCTATGTCTTTAGTAAGATTTATTCCCTTGAATCAACCTGATAAATTATAGCTGTATACATTATACTCAGAAGAATAATATCACTATTTAGGAATGGTAAATATTGGTGGGTTTGAACAGCTTTTGGAATATATCAGTTACCAAATACACTATTAAAATACAGTATACTATCACTTGGCATTTGATGTAGCTACTATGCGTTAGAGAACTCCTGTAATAAGAAATACTGCAGAAGTATACTAAGAGGTGTTTTACTTCACAATGATGAAGAGAGGTAAATATCCAAGTAAGCTTTCTGGATATATGAAAACATAGCAGCATCTATGGGAAAATGACAACCTGCAATGTCTTTTCTGGTGCCTTGAAAATAAAGATTTGAAATAGTTTCTATCACTTTAAAAAAACAATTCATACTCCTTCCTTGTCCCTGAGCAGTAAAGAGACTTACATTTTAGTCATTCACCAGCACCTTGAGTGCAAAGAACTACTGAGGCTCAACCATATTAATAAGTGGTTTCAATCATGGGCTTATGTGTGCATGCATACTTGTATACTTGAAACTGTGTGACCACTCCCTGCTTTCTTACTGCTCACTTTAAAAAGGGCTTTCACTTTGTTTCTCCAACCTTTGCTGCTCTCATCCCTGCTATACACTTACCTTGGGAAAAATTCTCATACTTACTCCCATTATTTGTAACATTTCATGCAAACCATCTAACCTAAGCCCACCAACCTATAACGTTCCATCTGCCTTCCATTAGTTCCTAACACTTGGCCACTAGAATTCCTGCTTTATTTAATGCTAGATATTCTTTCATGAGCCTGGTAGTCATTTTCACCTCCTCACTGGAACTGAACTGCTTTCACCTGATACCACTGTCGTCTTTCACAGAGGTCCAAGTCCCAAAGTAATGGTCTTGCTTTATGCACATTAAGTTTTATTTCTAAACCAAAACTCTCACTTCATTTAAATTTGTCTTCAGTCCTTGACTCCTAATATAGAATTTTCTGGGAAAAGGAAATATGTCCTAGGATCCATTTCCACCTCCTCCCATGAAATTAGTATTTGGATCCCACTATTTTTCATCACAAAGCCCCGGTGGCACAGTAGTTAAGTGATACGGCTGCTAACCAAAAGGTCGGCAATTCAAATCCCATACTATCTATGACCAGGACTGGTCCTAAATTTTGATGTGAGGCTGAGAACCTATCCCTGAGTGAAAAATAATACCAGCTACAAAGAACAGGATGAATCAGAGCCACAATCAGATGCACAATTATTACATCAGTGAAATTTTTATATTGACAGATTAGAGAAATAATTAACAAGAACTCCACAGCATAGTCTTAATTTTTCAGAGTTAGTTGAAAAAAAAAGGACTTAATATTTGTTTAATGCTTCTGCATGTCAGGCATCATGCTACGTGCTTTGCATAAATTAGCGAGTAAAGTGTTCAGGCTTTAGAAAAAGACTAAGTTCTACCATTTACTAGCTTTGCAGCATAGAACAAGTAACCAATTCTTAGCTTCCTCCTTTATAATAAAAAATATAACAGTACTATCTAATAATGGAGCCCCCTTGGCACAGTGGTTAAGAGCTCAGCTGCCAACCAAAAGGTCAGCAGTTCAAATCCACCAGCCGCTCCTTGGAAACTCTATGGGCCAGTTCTACTCTGTCCTATAGGGTCACTATGTCGCTGAGTTGGAATTTACTGAATGGCAATGGATTTGTTTGTTTGTTTGTTTTGGTCTAACTTACAGGCCCTGGAGATGGGTGGCACAGTGAGTGGTTAAGAGCTTGGCTAACCAAAAGGTCAGCAGTTTGAATCCACCAGCTGCTCCTTAGAAACCCTATGAGGCACTTCTCCTCCCTCCTATATACTCGCTATGAGTTGAATAAACTTGACAGCAATGTTTTTTTTTTTTTCCTATCTTATACCCTGGTGGCACAATGGTCAAGTGTTCAGCTATTAACTGAAAGGTTGGCAGTTTGAACTGACTCAACAGCTCCATGGGAGAAAGACCTGGCCATCTGCTCTCATAAAGATTATAGCCTAGAAAACCCTATGGGGCAGATCTACTTTATCACATGGGGTTGCTATGAGTCGAAAATCAACTCAATATCACCTAACAACAACAACTACATCTACCTTATAGGTGACCCTGGGTGGTGCAAATGGTTAATGCACTCTACTCAGAACTGAAAGGTTGGAGGTTTGAGTTCACCCAGAGGTGCCTTGGAAATAAAGACCTGGCAATCTATTTCTGCAAAATCAGCCACTGAAAACCCTATGGAGCACAGTTCTACTCTGACACACATGGTGTCACCATGGGTTGGAATGATAATTGGTTTATATACTTTATAAGTATGTTATATGGATTAAATAAGTAAGATAACGTGTGAAACACTACCACAGTACATGCCTGACACATAGGACACGGGCAGTAATTGCTGTTATTATCTAATTTAATTTTTCCAACAATGCCAAAAATGGGAAAATGGTACTCTGTAAAATTAAAGTCCCTGCAAAAAGAATGACAACTAGTAAACAGTAGAGGCAGAATATTAATTTCTCTTTTTCTGCTTTCAAAGTCCATTTTCTACCCAATATAGACATCACCTCTACAATAGTCCTGAGACGTAGTAATACACATCTTGTCTCAAAAATCCAAGGTTCTTAAGGACATGGTCTTGAAAATATGTCCCTACATTCTACCCGCTGCAGCTCCAACCAGGATAGAAGAAACAATTTTTATATCCTCCTCTTTCCTCAACTATCAATTGCTAATTTTCTACTTGGTCTTCCTGAATGTCCATATGTTTCTCAGCACCCTGAACACAATGATGATATTAAGCATCAGTTATAACTATGAAAGAAAGAAGTACCAAGACAGGGTGGAGTCTTTCTTATTATCTATATAAGACAGGTATTACCTATATTACTGGTATTGTAAGAAGCCTTTAGTCAGGTGCTCAGTCCAACACTTATCATTCATCTCTTTGGATCTACGTATCCATGTTTCTCTGCACTGTATTTGTGGTATTTTCTTAAATACAAAGAGACTAGGTTCTTCATCTTCCCCCACCCCCAGGTAAATAAGTGATAGAATTTCACCTGATATGTCCCGCAGATAATCTCTGATCCTACAACCAATGACTATCTTCTCAGTTGTCAATTTATTACCTGCTCTTGCATCCCACTGGCAGACCAAACCTGCAACAGGATGCTTATCTAGACCTGATTACCTGCTATTTGGATGGTTACTGATCACTCAGTTACCTTTTTGTATCTATACCATGGTAGATGGAAAACATCAGCTCTGCAGTTAGGCAGAACTTGATTTGAATTCCGGTTTTGCCTTCTACATTGTTTGAACCTAGGTAAGTCACATATTGACCTTCCTTAACTATATATGACTAGGAACAAAGGTCTCGTGATCTACTTCCAAAAAAAAAAAAAAAAACCCTAAGGATCACAACAGAATATTGTCTGATATAGTGCTGGAAGATGAGCCACCTAGGTTGGAAGGCACTCAGAATAAACAGGGGTTGCAACAATGGACTGGAGCATACCAATAATCATGATGGTGGCACAGGACCGGGCAAGGTTTTGTTCTGTTGTACACGAGGTTGCCATGAGTTGGAGCCAACTTGATGGTAACTAACAATAACAAACTGTATAAGGATGAGATAGAGATGATATTTCATTTCTCTTAAGATTGTGAGGATTACATGACATCATCGTCTGTAATATAGTCCCTAGCATGTAGTGCATCTTTAACGATGCCTGGCATTACTGAAGACGAACTATATACAACTTTTTTTTTCTTCACATAGCTTCCTTTTCTGAGTACTTGACTTGGTTTGGATCTCTTAATAATGATATTCATATTTTCTCCAATCCTGAACTTAAGGTTTTAGAATCTTGCATGATGTTGAAAGCATTCCTGAACTGATTTCTCCTTTTTTTTGGCACTGCCTGAGTAAATGTTGAATTATAATTCTATTATCGCAAATCCTGAATCAAACATTCTGGAATAAAATGCACTGCTAAAGATAGATCATCAGCCCTCATTGGGTACAATCCCACAGCTAGAGGTATAATGCCTCATGAGTAAACATGGGAAGATCTGGGGGTACAGAGTCATTATAAGCACACAGACACCATGGTGATGGACCATCCACCAGAAATCAGTGTTTCTGGAACATATAACATCTTTTAATGTTGGTTTCTATTCAGCCTTGTGTATCCAAGTTCCTTTCACAAAGGTATTCTAAAATTCTTACTAAAAGGCTTTAACTGCATTGCCTAAAGTTTCTGCACAAGATTCTCATGTAAAGAGTCATATTCTTAACTTTTCTAAGTGGATACTTATTTTTTTAATTTCTCATCTAAAAGGATATGTTTCCATTGAAACAAAAATAATTGTTACATATTCTTTTTAAAGGTTGCTGTTTACTTCAATGATACTTATTTTTCTATAAATCTTCCACATATCTTTAATTCTTTACAGACAGCTGAGTACCTCAGGGGAAAAAAAAAGTCAAATACCTCAAAGTCACAAATAATAGATTCTCCACAGATAAATATCAGTATTGTAACATAAGGCCAGCTCAGATAACCATAAGTTTGAATAAGTAAAGGACAAGAGGTCAAAAATTTGAATTCTACATGGATTTTTATACATTGATCCAAAAAATCCATTCTAAGCTATTTGCATGATCTGTCATACCAATGTCAATTCAAGGAAGAAAGGAGGACATTTGGGAATAGTCATGTGAAACTGGCACAGAAAGGTGAAGGACTGGCTTAAGAGAAGAAGCTGCATGTTTATCAGTGGGAAAGGAAAATAAGCATGGAAACTAATTTCAATGGGTCAGATTGCAATTTTATTCCCATTGCCAGATTATAATACTTCTGTACTTCTATGATCTCTACTTTATGAATATTTATGGCTATTTCTTTGAGATTTTGAACTCACATAGAAGCACACAATCCCTGGCATAAGAACCCACTTACATAGTTGTTTTGGGTAAGTCTAATACTCCTTGCTGACAGTGATTTGTCTGGCAAGCAAGTAAGGCAAGAGGCTGCAACAATTGCCAGTAACCCAAAAGCTACTGAAGTGGGGGATGAGCTCTTCCAGCTCCTAATTTGCAGCTTCTCTCTGAAGTGCAGCAACATGGATTCACTAAACATTCATTTAAATTATGACAATTTCAGCAGATGATTCAATAGTTTTGTAGTATACAAGAAGATATGAGTTCACAAATGCTGTGATTTTATATCTTTTTTTTTTTTTTTTTAACATTGCACAAACTCCTCTCCAGATCTGCCCAAAGTGTGGTGGTAGCTAGACCACATGTTGCCCTACCTTATTTTGCTATAGTCATTTGTATGCATTTCTCCTCCCACCCCAACCAGTATAATATCATTAACAGATGGAGAGGGCTCTCAACTGGAGTAACCAGAAATGGTGCCTGCTTAGCACATTCTCTGCTGGAACTTCCGCTCCCTTTGCTGTAACTCCAACTGTGTTCTTGGCTCATCTCACTCTTGAGGGCGTAAGAATGTAAATACTGTCTCTTCCTCCTAAAAGTCTTTACTGAATTCATTAAGTTAAAAACATTCTATATCTACTGAGTCAATTTCTTTTCTCCAATAAAAATATATTTCTCTTCTGATTAATATTATTCAACAATGTAAAGGTTTGTAATAGAAACTAGAAGTTTACAGATAAAATCAGAACTCCAAATTTATTGTGCATAATATATCATAAGTTCCTATAAGAATTTATCTCTATGTCATGGTGATGATCCTGATTACATCTCTTCATTATCTTCATGATTTGTACGTATCTAGATTCATAAGAACTTGTAGTTCACCTGATAAATGTGGAATCTCCATAATATGGGGATTATATATGTATATATACACATACATGTAATATTCAAAACATGTATTAGTATATAGGTTAAATGGCTATATATTTTGTAGGTATAAGCTAGTCTGTAAAGTGATATGACTATAAAGGTATATCACATGCTCCCTACCCTTGAGTAAATTAACTTTAATTGTGGAAGTGTGGTATTTACATCTAAATATAAATAGCATATGCAGCCTTGCATGGAGAATTGCCAAATGTCTGGCACAGAAAGCTCAGCATTTCAGAGAGGAAGCTAGAACCTTTCTGTGAAAATCAAGAAGAGCTCCATGGAGGAGGTGGGGCTGATTAGAGTCTTGGAGTAGGATAAGACTTAAGGAAAGATAATTCTGGGTGCATTGCCAATAAAAATAAAACAAATATGGATTATTTGTTTAGGAATTGTTGCTGTTTGGGAATTTGGGAAGGCTATGGTGGAAATTCATTGTACAGTGAATTTAGATTTTTTTTTTTTTTTACTGGCAAGGAACATCCTAAGTAAAAGAAAGAAACAGGGGCATTTTAAGGATATTGTTATTATTATTCTTACGAATATGTAGAAAGGAGTGGAGGGGCAACAAACTTGTTGGCAGGAGGTGATAACAGGTAGTAGATACAGCTAGTAGACAGAAAGGAAAGAAGATATACATGAAAGAGCCAGGAGGAAAGAAAAAAAAATTACAAGACTTGATGACTAAGTGAACTTGGAAGGGAAGAGGCACAATGAGAAATTACTGTATTTTTTGTGGTTATTAAGTGGTAAATAGGATAAGAATTAATAAATTCTACTTCCAACATATTGAATAAAGATCAAAACTAAGGATGTAGGGAACAATTCACAGACAGATGGCAGATGAATTCAGAAATTTTTTTAACAGGTATTAATTAAAGACATACCAAGTGCCAAGCATTGAGAAAGTAAGATATAATGGGAAATAAGACAGATGTGATCCCTGCTATTTAGTAAGGGAGACAGACAAAAAGAATAAGTTAGTATTAGGGAAAAATACATAAAAAGAAGGGCACTAGGCCAATTACAGTAAACACAAATGTTGTCAAGACACAGTAGAAGTTCATTGTCAAGGAAACTAGTGTCAAGTAGAGAGTTTCACGGTGATAAACAATGGTCAACTGGATCAAAAAAATCTTTGTGCTTCTTGAAAACATGCCATCCCAGTTTTTAATTTCTATGTTAAAGAGTATAATAATTCTTTAATATGCAGAGTTGTTGTGATCCTTAAGGTTGTGTGTCAGTTTGGGTTGGCAATGAGCCTCAGTGGTATGGCAGTTATGATGTAGTTTGGCAGTCATATGATGATGAGATCACTTCCACGATGAGATTGGATATAATGTGATCACCTCCATGATAGGATCTGCTGTGAGTAGCCAATCAGTTGAAAGGGAGTTTCCTTGGGAGCGTGGCCTGCACTGCATATAAGTGGACTCTCTGGCAAGTCTCGTGGGCTTTTGCTCCCTCTGGATCCTGCAGCTGGCTCCTATCCCTATGACCTCCAGTTCTTGGGACTTGAGCTAGCAGCTCACCTCCGATCTTGCCTGCCAATCTGGGGAGTTGTCGATCTTCGCAGCCTGTGAGCAAGAGCCCTGCTGTTTGACGTGCCGATCCTGGGTTTCCCAGCCCCTGCAGCTATGTGAATGAAGCCTCCAGCCCGACCTATGGATTTGGGACATTCCAGCCTCTACAACTGTGTAAGCCATTTCCTTCATATAAATCTCTTTATATATATAGTTATTTATACACTTTACTGGTTTTGTTTCTCTAGATAACCTAGCCTGGGAAAAGAAAGGAGGAGCTAAAATTCCTCATTGGAGAACATAATTTATATTCCCAAGCACAATGAAGTCTTTCTCATTGAGCTCATCTTGATAATTTCTCTCTTGCCCCACTTTTTTATCAGGCAGAAAGCTGGACAGGGCATAAAATCCCAAACTCAATTTTTTCCAAAATTTAACAAATTTACTATTTTTTATCCATCAATACGACCTGATGATCGACTATGTGAACTTGGAAGGGAAGAGACAAAATTAGAAACTACTATATTTTTTTGAGGTTATTAAGTGGGAAATAGGATAAGAATTGATAAAGATTGGAGAACCTTAATTAAAATGAATTTGGTGTTTCAATACTGGTGGAGAATCCCATTAATGAGATTGTTAACACAATTTGACTTTTGCACATCTCTTTCTTGACCTAGCCTTGTTAGTTGCAGAAGGCTGGCTAAGGATTCTACCAGAGTAAGGTATCCCAGTCCTCCTGAGTCTACCCTTTGCCTTGTGAGTGAGGAAGGGCACTTGCCCTAAGAAGCTGGGGAAGATTCAGGGTGACTGGATTCTTAGCCTATCTACTCTTAGACAGTATTTGAAGTGGGAAGAGTTAGTCTTTGGCTTTTCCATTATCCATTATTATATATACCTAATTAACATGAAATATAATGAGTATTCATATCATTAAATATGTCAAAATAATTTTATTTTAAATTGCATTGGCTTACTACATTATATTTCAAGAGGAAACTTGAACCTTCTATGCTGGTCTTCTTATCTGTTGTGCAATAGCCACTGAATTGCTAATACTTTTACAATTTAGAGAAATTATCTTTTTATTATCAATCTTAAAAGTCAATCTCAAGCCTTGCTATCTTTAGGAAGTTTTTTTGTGTGTTTGTTTTCTCCATAATTTTAAAGCAGTGTAACACTTACTGAGTTTCCTCTACATATTTCTACAGCTTTTATGTAAAATACGTGAACTATTATTTATCTTTATTTATTGATTTCTAAATGTTTTGTAGTTCTGTAATTTTCCTATGTGAATTTTTAAGCTTTTGACAAAGTGTCCGTGTCTAATAAATCAAATACTATGCCATTTCATATGTTGTAACCATTCAATACATTCTTGTTTTCTGACTGATACACTGATATGCACATAGGATTTGGTCTGGATGTGAGCATATGTTTGTTTTTAGGAGGGAAGATGAAATTAACCTGAGTTTTAAAATGCTTGACACTGAATTAATATAAACCATCTTTCTTTATTTCAAAATATATAATGCAACAACATCTGTGCCTTTTAGCACAAAGATTTTATTTGGAAATAATAAAAAATATTTCAAACTGAAATGTTAGTTAAGAAGTAACTGAAATCCTTAATTCATGATCAATTCTTATAAGATTTTACAGGTACAACATAAAATAAGAGACAAATTAATAAGAGGTCAAATCCATTTCTTACATGGGAGAATCAATGTTAAAAAACCTGTCAGAAAATCGTTCTCTTCTAAACTTAGTTGTCAATATGCTTCCTCTGAAAAGTGGATTCATTTTTAAAAGTAAACTTAGTGAAGTGACTAAGGAGAGTTATTATAGTTATCTGAAAAAAATTCAACTCTCTCAATGCCTCCAAAATGTAGAAGACTCTAATTTTATGTAAAAATCACCAGTGACCAACTGAGATTTACAGATAGATGTGTTTTTAGACACAGCTTGTATTACTAGGATATGATATTCTACTGTTTTGAAAATCATTAACCGCGAATCTTCAGTGTTAAGAGAAATAGGTGCACAGGAGTGTAACTATGGCTCATGACTTTAATTCTCTTAAATGTTACCTATTGTAACTTAACTGTGTCCAATTTCTCTAATCTTATTGATTAATAAAGAACACAATAAAGGCACATATATCTTAGCCATTATTTTGAGTTTTATAGAATTTTTAGAATTTACTTTTACTAACATTTATCATGGATGAACATGAATTCCATCACTGGTTGTCAGTAAAAATGGTATATTTCATGTATATTAAAGTACAAATTGTTCCCTACTGTGAAAATCTTAAAGTTCTACAGTAATACCAGCAATATTTTATGATCACATACAGCGTGATGATGTGAAGTATCACCTAGATATGCCCTTTCCTGCTCCCCTCTGTTATCAACTGCCCCTTCCCATCTAAGTGCTAAATGGGAAGTACTGGACTTTTAGCTCACACCTGAGAAATAGTTATTTTTTTTATATCTTAAATTAAAAGAAGCACCTTTACAAAGGTCAAACTTTACTAAACTTTCTCTGAGGTATTAAGGATGTAGAAAAGGCTTCTGCCAAAAAGAAAAAAAAGATAAGAAATAGGCCTCCCGGTAGGGGTGTGGTGGATAAAGTTAGAGAAAGATGTTGAGAAGTCCAAAATTGTGATTCTGGATAAAACTCCCCACAATATTTGGGGGTGTCTGGAACCAAGGGAGACTGTTATTATGTTCCCTAGATGCAGTCTTCTGAGCAACAGAATCTCCAGACACGTTCTAAGGTCCGGAATCAGAGGGAGATGGCAGACTGGCATAGCAAGTTGTATGACCGATGTACTTACAACAATGACAAAAAACAACAATAATAAAGAACAGCTGCTGAGGCTGTTTATGCTCATGGAATTTCGTTCCTTGGTTTGGCAGTTTAGGGTTATGGTTTCATGGGAAGGTTAGTAAAGTTTGACCTTTGGAAAGGTGCTTCTACTAAGGTCCATCCTTTGTGTGAATTTTTCATTTAACATACATTCATTCAACCAGAGTGTTTTTAATATCTCATAAACATCCACCAAAAATCAAGGAAGTTGGGAAAAAGCTCATAAACTTCAATAGACATGGTCCTAAAAAATCTGAAGCAATCTATTTTAAAGCAAAAAACAAACAAATGGTCTTCTTATACTTCTTTGTTTTAAAATTTCAAATTAGCACAGAATGAGTATTAGTATACTTAGGAATCATGAAAGCAGGCATTATATGACATTAAGGGGAAAGAAAGCACTTTTTCTGATCAAATTTTTAATGTTAGTGGATAACCAATTCTCTAGTCAGAATTCCCCTAATGTAATGCTAGAAGTTGACTAATTATATATTTACAAAACAAAAAGTGTTTTTCGGTGTTGGGAAAGCACTGTATCATCAATATAAAGGACTACTCTTTGTCAAACTATGAAACTAAAGGTGCTCATCAGGCAAAATCCTATAAATGTGCAAATCGTAATAATCACAATTAGTAACATCGTGCTGATATAGTCATGTTCATAAAACTAAGATGTATAATTGAAAAATTATTACACACTCCAGTCTATTATTGATCCTATTACACATGAGAAGTTTTTTCCATCAATGACCAGCAAGAAACAATAAATAGCACTTATTTATTGCCATAAATTTTCTTTATCTATCTCAATTTTGAGTTGAGAGCTCGGCTGCTAACCAAAAGGTCGGCAGTTCAAATCTACCAGCCACTCCTTGGAAATCCTATGGGGCAGTTCTACTCTGTTCTATAGGGTAGCTATGAGTTGGAATTGACAGCAACGGCTTTGGTTTTGGTTTTTGGTATACAAAGTAAAGTATCCTGTTTCAAACCTCAACTGCATGATGCTTTAGAGTTATGAAATGGTTTCTGATCCAGAATGGTTGCCAATTCAACTTTTTACAGGTGTACAACTTATTAGCAGTAATTATATTAACCATTTGTGCAACCCTACTCTTAATCAATCAGATTTTTCCATCACGGTAAACTGAAACCCTGACCCTAACCTAACCTTCAAAAATTCTAATTAGATTTGATGCTTGGGCCCTGGGCAGAATCCTCACAATGGCAAGACACTAAAGATTCCTTATGTCTTTTAAACTAGCACTTCTCAAAATTTAAAGTGTACATGAGTCATGGGAATATTGTTAAAATGCAGATTCTGAGCCAGTAGGACCAGGGTCAGTGGGTGGGGAACCATAAGAATCAGCATTTTTAACCAGCAGCCAAGTGATACCAGTTCGGCTAAGTGAAGGGAAGGACAGGACCCACACTTTGAACAGCAAGGTTTTAAAGGGCCTGAGATTACTTTCAGAGCCCTGGTGACACAGTGGTTAAGAGCTAAGGCTGTAAACCAAAAGGTCAGCAGTTTGAATCCACCAGTCGCTCCTTGGAAACCCTATGGGGCAGTTCTACCCTGTCCTATAGGGTGGCTATGAGTCAGAGTACAGCAACAGTACTAATAAAACCACAATATCTGTTGTAACTAATAATATTTAGTGTATTGTACATTTAGAAGAAAAAGGAATTAAGTGGAGCTTTACCATTATAGAAATTGAGTCATAGCATCCATAAATGCAGTCTCCATAGTATTAGTTATTTTTCATTTAAAAAAAGATTTTGGAGAAAAATGTTGGTAATTGGTACATCCCCTATCTGCTTCATAGCCTATCATAAGCTCCTGATTCCTGTTGTTATCTTTCATTTTGTTCTTCTCTAGACTGCTTTTTACTATTGTATTCCACCTATTACTTTCCACTAATGTTTTAAATTAATACTTGTTTGAAAGAGACATAATATGACAACAGATTATTATCATACTGAATCTACTAATTTCAAAACAAGAATAAGTCATATATGTAAGATTATCATTGGTACGGAGAAAACCTCTACAATTATTTTTACTTAATATTATTTCAATGTTCTGTGACTTGATGAGAATGGTGATGGGAATAGTCTACATTATCATCTTATCAAAAATCAACTGAAGAGTGAGGATAACCATGCCAGAGTCTTTCTGAATGAGATTAAAGCACCACCTTTTACATTGTTGTGCCGAGTTTAAATGTTACCACTTACAGAGTTGTACTGATCTAAAGTGCTACCATTAACAGCAGTGTGGCAAGTCATCATTAACCACCTACAGCTTAGTGCTGGGCAAAATTGATGCTACCTATTGCGTTATAACTAAAGCACTTCTTTTCACAGTTGTGTTCCAAGTTAAGAGCTCACATTGATAGAACAGGCCAAAGCGACCCTAATACCCTACTATATCCCATATGGTGGGCATATTGTAATAGTTAACCTTTACCTGCTCCTAAATTGCAGTACCCTTTTTGAGAGCGCACAGGTGAAGAATAACTGCATGCTAAGAGCTGAGCTTACATAAGAGTCTAAACACAAAGAAACAGACCAAGGCTACCTTCTGAGTACAAGCTCTGTCCACACATAGCAACATCCTCCAGACAGGCAAAGTGTTAAAGCCTCACTGGTCTGCATTAGCTGGAGCTTTTCACACTAGTGCACTTAATGAAAAAAGCTACCAACCAAAGCACTCCACTCAGCAAAGCTGTTCCCCGTCAAACGCTTATAGCAAATAAACACGATCTTCCACAGTGCTGGAAGAGTGGACAAGGCTAGGTCATGTGTGTTTCAGACTAAATGCTTCTTCACAATAAAGCAAAACTGTCTGCTGAATCCAATGAAAAGTATAATATATAATCAATAACACTAGATTTACCATGTATGCAAAACAGGGACTATTCTGGCTACACCAACAAGCAGGCTAGTGTAGTAATTGCAATCATTAGATATTTCTATAAGAAGTCCTGGTTAAATTGCACCAACCCTTTAGACAGAAATATTTCTAATCACTTCACAATTTGGGAGGCCTGGTGGTGCAGTGGTTAAGCATTTGGCTACAAAACAAAAAGGTCAGCAGTTGAATCCACCAGCTGCTCTTGGAAACCCTATGGGGCAGTTCTACTCTGTCCTATAGGGTCGCTATGAGTTGGAATCAACTCGATGGTGACAGGTTTAACGATCTTTGTGTTTAAAGAGAGGACACATGTGACTATTCTCCTGGGGGAGGCATATATTAAGATACCTCAGATGGAATATTCCAGTGATTGACTGGAGCATAATTATCTTGGCATTATGCTGGGAATAAGACAGAGATTCTGGAAAACACTCAAAGATAGTCACGAACATGATCCAAACCATGGAGGTTTGGCAGAAGCTACATATTCTGGTCCAGATCCTCTATAAACGTAGATAAGGGAGTAGAACTCCTGTGGCTGAAAATAATAATATATGAACACCTTTTAGATGGTGGGATTTTGTTGATAGGAAGAATGCAGAAACCTTTAAAAAATGCTAAAACATTAACTTTGTTTTGTCAATACCAAAAAATATCTTCTCTGTTATTCAATCTGTTTGATCCAGAATTAATTAGCTCCTGCAACCGAAGAAATACAACTCTTCTGTATGATGAAGACAGTAGGGAGAGGAGGAAGAAAGAAATAGCACTCTGCCTAAGCCATGCTTCTGTGGCCACATGACGATACGCACTTTTAATAAAGGCAGGCATGGTTGAAGCTGCACTGATGGGGCTCCCCAGTGTGTGACAGAATCACTTAAAGAATCACTAAATAACTGACAGTCCCTTTCATACTAGTGACAAGAGTTTACTTTCAATTTTTATGTCTTATGTGCCTTGTTGGCCTGTAACATAGAACTGTTTGTGATTATGTATCCTCCAGGAATTCTAGTAATCAAGGGAGTATTACAATACCAGATCAAAAATACTTAGGCTCTTAATCCATAAATACCTAAAATATGCATTTGGGTTTGGGGTTATAGTGGAGGAGGAGAATGCACTCCCTACTGGAACAAAAAAATCTAGGGCCAGAGGTTTTTATTTTTTCCAGCCTTGTTTTTTGACTACTTTTTAGGTAATATACAATGAACAAGGAGCCCTGGTGGCCCAATGGTTAAGCACTCAGCTGCTAACTGAAAGGTCGGTGGTCAAACCCACCAGCTGCTCCGCTGGAGAAAAGACCTGGTGATCTGCTCCCATAAAGATTACAGCCTTGGAAACTCTACAGGGCAGTTCTATGTTGTCTTGTAGGGTTGCTATGAGTCCGAATGGACTCAATGACAAACAACAATAAAAACATACAATGAACACGTATTCCTCATAAGAAAGCCAGTGGTGTTATATTTTATAATAAAATTTATTTCAGTGTTAATGAATACACTTTAGTATAACAAAAGCCTTTGTGATAAATGAACATCAGTCCACTGGGCACACCTCCACCTCCATTTGCTCCTTCACCCTTCTTAGGTATAGAGCTCTCAGCTTCCACTTCAGGGGCCACAGCTCAAAAGGCAATCAAATCTCCCTTTTCTTCCCCACAATTTTTATCCTGAGCCCACTTAAGTTAGTTGTAAAAGCTACTTTTATTCTCTACTTCACTAACAGCCTCTACTCACAACTACTTGAAGCAATTACATTTCCTACCACTATATCTGCAAACCCATGGGATTCTACTAGTATTCTGTTTTCATTCCTTTTACAATTTTATGGAAGTCCCTCTTCCCACCTTACGCCAACCCCTTCACTTCTGCATTGCATCCCATCCTTCTTTATCAAGAACTTTACTCCTGTAGTTTTTCACTTTCTCTTCTGCACTTTATTAATTTCCCTCTTTCTACTGGGTTATACCCATTAACACACAAATATGATCTAGTTTACTTCAAATTAAAAAACAAAACCAAAAGCATCCTTTACTTCACATTCCCCTCAAGTTATACTGACATCCATTAATTTTTTCCTATTTTTTGGTGCCCTTTTACCAGAGTTTATTAGGGAAAATTACCTGTGCCTATCAACTCCAGTTATATATCTCCATTTCACTCCCCAAACAACTCCAGTCTGGCTTCTCCCCATGTTAACACATCAAACGTGCACATCTCTGTGTTTCTTGTATTTGTCATCATAGCATCATTTGATGCATTGACCTCCTCCTCACTTTTAATTTTATCCTCTTGGTTTCTCTGACTTACACTCTTCTGGCTTTCATCCTACTCCACTGGCTAATTCTTCCCAAGCTTCTATCTCTGCTCCTTACCCCCACTTTTTAAACCATATCTCCAGGTTTTATTTGACCTTCTCCTCTTCCTCATCTACTGACCACTCTCTAGGTTATCTCACCCAGTTCATGACTTTAAAGTCACTGATATCCAGATAGCTATCAATTTTATATCTCTAGCCCTGATTTCTTCATTACAGCAGACTTATATATCAAATCACCTAATCAACATCTGTGCTTAGGCATCAGGAACTTAAGATGTTCAAAATAGCTCTTTATTTTTCTTCCAAGTCTAATACTCAGGCAATCTTCACCATTTTAATAAACAGTCCCATCATATACTCAGATGCTCAAGGTAAAAAGTTAGAAGTTGTCCATATTATCTCTATTTTTCTTACTCCCATATATAGCCCCAAACAAACAAAATCTTTCTACTTTTCTCCATCTCTACTGGTGATTTCAATATTGATTTTCATCATTCCATTATACTAAACAAATTTTAAGTACCAAAAGTATGAAATCCTTATCTTAGACATTCACTTACAGGATTTTGGCCCTCTTTCCAGTCTCTTTACCTCTTCCCTTTACTTGCTTTCTTTCATCTTTTTCCCTGACATCGTCACCCCAAAGCTTCTTCACCTCTCTTTACTTCACAGCTCTTACAATTCCTACACCACTTTTTATCTCCTTCCCCTACCTCCTACCAAAAAAAATAGCTGAACATGAGAGAAAGAACATTCTGAAATAGTCAGATACCTGGTGGCGAGGAGAAGGAGTAAATTATGAGCAGGGATCCCCCAGGCAGGTTAACAAATCTGCTGGCCAGCTAGGAGTTCTCTATGGATGGAGACACACTAAATGCCTTTGGGGGACCCAGGGGCAAATTAACCAGGAAGCATAGTATGCACTGGTTTACAGTAAGCAAGGTACACATGGGCTTAATTGTGTTTACTTACTAATTTGTAGTATACAATTTCACCGTTGTGCACTGACACTGATTTCACAGCTACAGAAGCCCCCAGTGAAACACTAAGAAACTACAGGTGAAATTGTTCATTACAGATTAGTACCCAAAAAAAACCCAAAAAACCAAGCCTGTTGCCTTCGAGTCAATTCCAACTCATAGTGACCCTATAGGACAGAGTAGACCTACCCCATAGTTTCCAAGGGGCGCTTGGTGGATTCGAACTGCCAACATTTTGGTTACCAGCCGTAGCTCTTAACCACTACCCACCAGGGTTTCCACAGATTAGTAAGTAAGCACAATTAAGCCCATGGCACACCTTGCTTATTGGGTAATCCATCCCTGCGGGGATCCAAACAGGGTAGGAAGAAACCTGGATAAGTTATATCAAAGGTAGCAGCACAGATACCCTGGGCAGAGTGGGCTGAAATCAAAGGGTTGTATAGCGCCATTAAACCAAACCAAACCTGTTGCCTTCGAGTCGATTCCAACTCAGAGTGATCCTACAGGACAGGGTAGAACTGCCCCATAGGGTTTCCAAGGAGCAGCTGGAGGATTCAAACTGCTGACTTTTGATTAAAAGATGAGCTCTTAACCACTACACCTTGGCTTATAAGTTATATTAGAATAAAATGTATTGTCATAGACATTTTGAAAAGTGAATTCTGAATACCTTTTTTTTAATGCTAGTATTCCTACTGTTACAGTAACCAGTTGCCATGGAGCTGATCCCGACTCGTGGTGACTTCATGTGTGTCAGAGTAGAACTGTGTTCCATAGGGTTTTCAATGACTGATTTTTAGGAAGTAGATAGTCAGGCCTTTCTTCTCAGGCACCTATGGGTAGACTTGAACCTGTGAACTTTAGGTAGCAGCCAAGAACTTAACCATTTGCACTACCCAGGGATTCTGATGTTATAGTATTGTACAGAATAAATATTAGCAGTCAAGATGATTGGCAGCTGCCTGCTTCTATAATTTCATCTCATACCATTCTTCTCTGAGTTTACTATACTCCTTCCACTTTTGCCTCTTTTTTCTTTCTCTCAGCTCTTTTGTGCCTCAGCCTTTGCATTTGTTGTTCCCTCCTGCTGGTCTGCTCTTACCATGACTGTGCATAACATAACTGGTACCATTGCATCCTTCAGAGTTCATTTAAATATCATCTCGCTAGCTAGAGCAGTTCTCCCCAAAAGCTAGTTGGGATTATTCTCTATTCCAGCCCCCTGCTTGTTTTTTTATAGAATTAATCACACTTTGAAATATATTTATTTTTTATTTGCTTGTGCACTTACTCATTTTCTCACTCCCAGTACTAGAATATGAATATGATGTATGTGGGGATCTAGCCTCTCTTGCTCACCATCACATCTCCAGAATTTAGAGAGGTATCTGGCACATAGTATGATCGCAATAATTAATGAAAACATGTAGAAATCCATTCATTCAACAATATACATAGATTGACCTCTACATTACAGGAAATTTTGCAGGCTCAGGAATGTAGCAGTGAACACTATGAACAAAATCCAAATTTCTATAGATTTTACAAGTTAAAAGTTGGGCCAGAGAAAACAAGAGTCATATTAAATAAATATGTCAGTTGAAGATAAATGAGATGAAGACAATTAATTAGTAAGTGAGAGACACTGATGAGGGAGAGAGTGTTATTTTAGATAGGGAGTTCAGTGAGGCCCCTTGGATGAGGTGACATTTGGATTTCATATCTAATTAGACGTTTAGATTACAGAGTAGGACTCATGTAGACTAAGCTTTGTGTGATAATTCTGCATATATCTGTTTAGTGTGTTTGCCATGGCTCAAAGGTCCTGTCAACCACCTGTCGATGATGGCAGGCAAACTGGTCAGTGGCTGTTTTGGACACTCCTATTGTATCTCTGTTATTCTGACTCTGGATAGGTAATTCAAAGACATTAAGATTGAAGCCATTTGACTCAAAATATGACCTTACTATGATCAATACTTTATGCTATATCACTATGTTTTTCCTTCCTATTTTAGAGTGAATGAAATTCCTTATTCCACATGTGCCCTCAATTCCATTGCTTTACAGCTTTTAGAGAACTTCTCCCCATTATTCTAATTTTCCTTATTTTCTCTCTTTCCCCCTTGCTCTTGCTCTAACTTTCGCTCTCTCTTTTTCCAAGGGGCCCTTTGCTGGCTTCAGACATGCTTTGTTTCCCTACTTTGGGAATAATAAATGAACCAAACAATCATCAAATAAATGTGATTCCAAAGAGCTCGTTAATAGTATTCTATTTTCTTTTACTGATACTTATCTACAACACAAGGAGTTCTGGTGGCCACAATGGTTAAGCACTGGGCTGCTACCTGCAACATCAGTGGTTCAAACCCACCAGTCGCTCAGAGAGAAAGACCTGACAATCTGCTCCTGTAAAGACTACAGCCCAGAAAACCCTATGGGGCAGTTCTACTCTGTCCTGTACGGGCGCTATGATTTGGGATCAACTCAATGGCATGCAAAAACACTACCTATAACACGTAATTTTTACCTGAGGCTCAAAATTCTCACCCAGACTCACATTCAACAAATATTTATTTAACACATATTTCAATTATGTCAGGCACTGTGCTATATATACTCTGGGAAATGTTGTACTCTCTAAACCTCACAACTTGTGAATTAATTATTTCTTTTTTAGAACTGAGGAAATTCAAGGTGGCTTAGTGACTTGCAAAAAATGACTTGCAAAAAGTCAGAAATGCCAGGGTTTAAAGCCAGGGTCTCTAGTTCCAGATTCCTTTTTTTTCCCATTAATCTTGGGTCATTCGTGATGTTCTCATGTCTGCATTTCTGTCTTTTCTTTTTATTGCTTTTTAATTATAGCTTCTAAAATTGCACTCTGAGTAAACTGCTTTTTGTATGCTTTTCTTTCCTTTGTATAATCATTGCTTACCTTTTTTTCAGTGTGTTATTCTTTCTTTCTTTCCATTTGCTTCACTTAATTTCCTTCCACTTAAATATCAACCTGTGGAGTTCCGGCAAAATGGCACTCTAGGCAGAAGCACAACGCCGTCCCTCCACAGCAAAGATCCGAAAAACTAAGCCAAACAGAGAATATAACAATCCTGAAACCCTAAAACATCAAATGAAGAGATAAAGAACTCAGCCAAGCACCAAATGGAGTGAGAAAACTGACAGAGAACGGAGAGCGAGG
>NW_004444084.1:5264967-5271709 GCF_000243295.1 Trichechus manatus latirostris
GTCAATGTCACTGAACTGTGTATGTAGAAACTTTTGAAACGGTGTATCTTTGGCTATGTGTATTTTCACCAAAAAAAAAAAAAAAAGGGTTGAGAATTTAGAGGGTTAATATGTTGTGGGGTTGTTAACCAATGTCATAAAACAACATGCGTACTACTGTTTCATGAGAATCTATTTGTTCTGTAAGCCTTCACCTGAAGTAGAATAAAATATAAAAAAAAAAGAAAAGGCAATAATAATGGAAAAAAAAAAATATCAACCTGTATGTCCCTGCTCATGACATTGCCCTTCACCCGGGCAGTCCTCTCTCTTCCTAACTTATGTTCATCTTTCAAGAACTGGCTATAAACCCACTACCCCAGTGAATCTCCCTATTCACTCTCTTCCGTAAGCCCCCCTTCCTTATCAATAATTTAGTGTGTGGATGCTCTATGATATGACTCCTCTTGTATTATTCACCTTCATTTCTTGCTCCCCAAGAATATTATAAGAGTATTATAAGGACAGTAGGCTTGATTTGCAGGAGAAAACTGGCACTCTGCTTCCATAAAGATTACAGCCTTGGAAATCTTATGTGGCAGTTCCACTGGGTCCTATAGGATTGCTATGAGTTGGAATCAACTCCGTGGCAAAAAAAAATTTTTAAGCTTGTTTTGTATTCCTGTAAACGCTATGCCCCTATGACTCCTAAATGCCAGAATTGTAATATTTGTCTTACATATACTTGACTGGTAAACAATAATGATTAACATTTAAGTTGTGCATGTTTGAATTATTACTTTCTACTCAAATACCTTTCCTTCAATTATTTTTAAAATTTAATTTTTATTAATATAAATTACAGGAGTTAACAGTTGAGGTCTCAACTACTAGACAAAACGCTGGCATTTCAAACCCACCCTGAGGTTCCTGGGAAGACAAGTCTGGCAATCTGCTTCTGAAAGATTACAACCTCAAAAAAACCCTATGGAGCAAGCAGTTCTACTCTGTACACATAGGTCACCGTGAGTTGGAATCAACTCTGTGGCCACTAACATCAACAATATAAATCATTTTCTAAATATCTGTGGAAAGAGTAATGTGTGACTCCAATTAACACGTGAGAAATTCACAATAGATGACATAGTCTCAAGATTACCTCTGATTCCTTCTCTATTATGACATTTCTTCTGGGTAAAATGACTGTTTTCATATTCTAAATATCCTTGTGCTTTATTTCACATCTTTCTTTGGAAGCACTATTTTTTTTTCTCATTTTGGGCTTTAGAATGTTGAATACATGAATATTGAATGATCAGTATGTAATTTATTGAATTCTAAGTTGAAATTAATCAAAGAATTTAAATATGCACATTTAACAAACTTTTAAATTATTGTACTTCTACATATTTTTGATGGTAATTTCCCCTGAAATTGTAAAATCACAGGTGGTATGACTATAGTAGTCTTGTTTATTAATCTTTTTCTCAGGAAGATAGTGTTTATTTTCCTCTACCAAAAATGATATTCATTTTAAAGGTGAACTTTCAAAGTCATTCTCTTGTATTAAGATTCTACTTATATTAATATTTTGCTTAAGTTCCTCAAATTTGTTCCACATTCTGTCAATGCCATTTTTACCCTGCAATCTTGACCCTGAACAGCACAGAACCTATCAAAATACGAACAATATTGCTTTTGCTATTTTTATTTCTTGGGGAAAAAAAAAGTCAACCTAAGTATACCTGAGGGAAAACCATAATTACTTCATGTAATTAATTACCTTTCCACAACAGCAACTGTGACAATTACTCATTCTAAGAAATTCTAATCCCATTACAACAACTTGTTCCAGTTACTTAGCCCCCAACACAGCCAGGGATATTGCTACCGTGTTGGTCTGTATTGAGACCTGTTTCACTGTGTCATGTTGATGTGGTTTTTACCACTCTGGAATTCTCTAATTTCTGAAGCTAAACAGAAGTCAGACGTTGGCCCAGATGTCAACTGCTAGGTGTCTGCAAGTCTTCCAGCTTTATAATTTTCCTTTCTCTTTAATATGCTAAATATCTCCACCACTTGCCCTCTGCCATATCTCTGAGAGTTCTTTCACTGGCAGCCATGTGTCCTGCTTACTACACCTTGCCTTAAAGTCCTGTTGTTGTTGTTAGGTGCCATCGAGTCGGTTCCAACTCATAGTGATCCTATTACAATAGAACGGAACACTGCCCAATCCTTCACCATCCTCACAACCGTTGTTATGCTTGGACTCATTGATGCAGCCACTGTGTCAATCCATCTTGTTGAGAGTCTTCCTTTTTTTTCCTGATCCTCTACTTTACCAAGCAGGATGTCCTTTTCCTGGGACTGGTCCCTCCTGATAACCTGTCCAAAATATGTGAGATGTAATCTTACTTCCCGTGAATGCATAATTTCACTCATGATGTGTTTTTTTCCCCCTTCATCCTAAAACGGCACAAACATGGAACACTACACCTTTGCCTTGACTTTCCCAACATATTATTTACATAAAGTGATCATGTGTTGTGTTAGTGTAAAAGTATAGATTTTGGGCTGACAGTAGGGAAGAAACAGCAGTCTTGTACTTTCTCAATGGCCAAGTATCTTCCCCAGGTTTTTGTTCTCCTGCTCTGTTCAACAAAGAGATTCTGTGTGGTGTGGAGAAGGCCCCTCTATAGCCGCTTCATTACCTGGTATCAGAACACAACATCAGGAGGATTATTCATGCCACAAAACCTCTTCATTTCGGAGCCATGGTTTCTTTCTTTTTTATTTTTTTATTGTGCTTTAGGTGAAAGTTTACAGCTCAAGTTAATTTCTCAAACAAAAATTTATACACATATTGTTATGTGATGCTAGTTGCAATCCCTATAATGTAACAGCACGCTCCCCCTTTTCACCCTGGGTTTCTTGTGTCCATCCAACCAGCTCCTGTCCCTTCCTGTCTTCTCACACTGCCTCCGGACAGGAGATGCCCATTTGGTCTCATGTATCTGCTGGAACTAAGAAGCACACTCTTCACGAGTATTATTTTATGTTTTATAGTCCAGTCCAATCTTTGTCTGAAGAGTGGGCTTCAGGAATGTCTTAGTTCTGGGTTAACAGAGCGTCCGGGGGCCATGGCTTCCAGGGTTCCTCCAGTCTCAGTCAGACCTTTAAGTCTGGTCATTTTACATGAATTTGAGTTCTGCTTCACACTTTTCTTCCACTCCATCAGGGACTCTCTGTTGTGTTCCCTGTCAGGGCATTCATTGGTAGTAGCTGGGCACCATCTAGATCTTCTGGTCCCAGGCTGATGGAGTCTCTGGCTTATGTGGCCCTTTCATCTCTTGGGCTAATATTTATCTTGTGTCTTTGGTGTTCTTCATTCTCCTTTGCTCCAAGTGGGTTGAGACCAATTGATGCATCTTAGATGGCTGCTCACAAGCTTTTAAGACCCCAGATGCCACTCACCAAGTGGGATGCAGAACATTTTCTTAATAAACTTTGTTTGTCCCCTGAAAGCATGGTCCACAGACCCCAGCCCTAGCTACTCTGTCCCTCAAAGTGTTTGGTTGTGTTCAGGAAACTTCTTAGCTTTGGATTAGTCCAGTTGTGCTGACTTCCACTGTATTGTGTGTTGTCCTTCCCATCACCTAACATGATTCGTGTCTACTATCTAGTTAGTGAATTCCCCTCTCCCTCCCCCCCCCCGACCCTTGTAACCATCAAAGAATGTTTTCTTTTGTGTTTAAACCTTTCCTTGAGTTCTTATAATAGTGGTCTCATCCAGTATTTGTCCTTTTGAGACTGACTAAATTCACTCAGCATAATGCCTACTGGATTCCTCCATGTTATGTTTCATAGCTTCATCGTTGTTCTTTATCATTACACAGTATTCCATTGTGCGAACAGACCATAATTTGTTTATCCACCCATCTGTTGATGGGTACCTACATTATTTCCATCGTTTTCCTACTGTGAACAGTGCTATAATGAACGTGGGTATCTCAGTCATCTAATGCTGCTCTAACAGAAATACCACAAGTGGATGGCTTTAACAAAGTGAAATTTATTCTCTCACAGTCCAGTAAGCTACAAGTCCAAATTCGGGGCATCAGCTCCAGGAAAAGACCTTCTGTCTCTGTCAGCTCCAGAGGAAGGTCCTTGTTATCAGTCTTTCCTTGGTCTGGCAGCATCTCAGCGCAGGAACCTCAAGTCCAAAGGACGCGCTCTGCTCCCAGCACTGCTTTCTTGGTGGTATTAGGTTCCCATGTGTCTCTGCTCACTTCCCTCTTGTACATCTCAAAAGAGATTATCTTAAGACACAGTCTAATCTTGTAGATGTCATCAGTATAACCTCATCATAGTGACAGAGTTTACAACACATAAGGAGATCACATATAACCTCATCATAGTGATAGAGTTTACAACACATAAGGAAATCACATCACATTACACTATCATACAATAATGGGAATCATGACCTAGTCAAGCCAACAGACATTTTGGGGGGACAGAATTCAATCCATCACAATGGGTGTGCATATACCTATTGGTGTGACAACTCTTATTTCTCTAGGATATTTTCCTAGGAGTGGGAATGATGGGTCGTATGGTACTTCTATTTCTAGCTATTTAAGGAAGTGCCAAATCAATTTCCAAAGTGGTTGTACCATTTTACATTCTCACCAGCAGTATGTAAGTGTTCCATTCTCTCCACAATCTGTGCAACGTTTATTATTTTGTTTTTTTTGGATTAGTGCCAGCCATGTTGGGGTGAGATGGTATCTCACTGCAGTTTTGATTTGCATTTCTCTAATGGCTAATGATCATTAGTATTTTCTCATGTACCTGTTAGCCTCCTGAATGTCTTCCTTGGCGAAGT
This sequence comes from Trichechus manatus latirostris, assembly GCF_000243295.1. NCBI lineage: Eukaryota > Metazoa > Chordata > Mammalia > Sirenia > Trichechidae > Trichechus > Trichechus manatus. The sequence continues at coordinate 5,269,835 of NW_004444084.1, forward strand.
GCCTGTTCATATCCTTTGCCCATTTTTTAATTGAGTTATTTGTCTTTTTTTTGTTGAAGTGTTGCAGTATCTTGTAGATTTTAGAGATTAGACCCTGATAGGCTATGTCGTAGCCAAAATTTTTTTCCCAGTCTGTAGGTTGTCTTTTTACTCTTTTGGTGAAGTCTTTTTGATGAGCATAAGTGTTTGATTTTTAGGAGCTCCCAGTTATCTAGTTTCTCTTCTGGTGTTTGTGCACTATTAGTTATGGTTTGTATTCTGTTCATGCCATGTATTAGGGCTCCTAGCACTGTCCCTATTTTTTCTCCCATGATCTTTATCATTTTCGATTTTATATTTAGGTCTTGGATCCATTTTGAGTTAGTTTCTGTGCATGGTGTGAGGTATGGTCTTGTTTAATGTTTTTGCAGATGGATATCCAGTTATGCCGGCACCATTTGTTAAAGAGACTGTCTTTTCCCCCAATTAACGGACTTTGGGACTTTGTCAAATATCAGCTGCTCATAGGTGGATGAATTTACCTCTGGATTCTCAATTCTGCTCTATTGGTCTATGTATCTGTTGTTGTACCAGTACCGGCTTTTTTGACTACCATGGCGATATAATAGGTTCTAAAATCAGCTAGTGTGAGGCTTCCCACTTTGTTTTTCTTCTTCAGTAATGCTTTACTTATCTGGGGACTCTTCCATTTCCACATGAAGTTGGTGACTTGTTTCTCCATCTCGTTAAAAAATGTCATTGGAATTCAGATCGAGATTGCATTGTATCTGTAGATTGCTTTGGGTAGAATTGACATTTTCACAGTGTTGAGTCTTCCTATGCGTGACCATGGTATGTTTATCCACTTATGTCTCTTCTGGTTTCTTGCAGTAGTGTCCTGTAGTTTTCTTTGTATAGGTCTTTTACATATCTGGTTAGATTTATTTCTAACTATTTTACCTTCTTGGCAGCTATAGTAAATGGTATTGATTTGGTGATTCCACCTTGGAAGTTGTCTTTGTTGGTGTAGAGGAATCCAACTGATTTTTGTATGTTTATCTGGTATCATGATAATTTGCTGAAATCTTCTATTAGTTCTAGTAGTTTTCTTGTGGATTCTTTGGGGTTTTCTGTGTATGAAATCATATCATCTGCAAATAGGGATACTTTTACTTCTTCCTTACCAATTTGGATGCCCTTTATTTCTTTTTGTAGCCTAATTGCTCTGGCTAGGACCTCCAGCACAATGCTGAATAAGAGTGGTGATAAAGGGCATCCTTGTTTGGTTCCCATTCTCAAGGGGAATGCTTCAGACTCTCTCCATTTAGGATGATGTTGGCTGTTGGCTTTGTATAAATCCCCGTTGTTATGTCGAGGAATTTCCTTCTATTCCTCTTTGGCTGAGTGTTTTTATCATGAATGGGTATTGGACTTTGTCAAATGCCTTTTCTGCATCCACTGTTAAGATCATGCAGTTCTTATCTTTTGTTTTATTCATGTGATGGATTATATTGAATGTTTTTCTAATGCTGAACCATCCCTGCATACTTGGTATGAGTCCCACTTGGTCATGATGAATTATTTTTTTGATACATTGTTGAATTCTATTGGCTAGAATTTTGTTGAGGATTTTTGTGTCTATGTTCATGAAGGATATTGGTCTGTAATTTTCTTTTTTTGTGATGTCTTTATGCTGGCTTCATAGAATGAGTTTGGGAGTATTCCATCCTTTTGTATGTTCTGAAATACCTTTAGTAGTAGTGGTGTTAACTCTTCTCTGAAAGTTACGTAGAATTCTCCAGTGAAGCCATCCGGGTCAGGGCTTTTTTTTGTTGGGAGCTTTTTAATTACCTTTTCAATCTCTTCTCTCATTATGGGTTTATTTAGTTGCTCTAC
>NW_004444084.1:5272250-5285941 GCF_000243295.1 Trichechus manatus latirostris
ACAATAAAGTGTATAAATATATATATATATAGAGATTTATATCAAGGAAACAGCTCACTCGACTGTAGAGGCTAGAACATCCCAAGCCCATGGATTAGGATAGAGATTTCTCCCTATTCACATAGCCCAAGATTGATAGGCTGGAAAGCAGGACTTGGCTCACAGGCTGTGAAGATCTATGAATCCCAGGATCAGCAGATAAGCTGATAGCTCAAGTCCGAAGAACCAGAGGTCAAACAAACAGGAGGAAGTTGCAGAATCCAGAGTGAGCAAACAGCCAGAATGTCTGCTTATATTCAGATGCAGGCCACACCCACAGGGAAACTCCCTTTCCACTGGTTGGCTACTCACAGCATATTCAATCACGGGAGTGATCACATATAAACACTGAGAATCATGGCCCAGCCAAGTTGACAAACAATCTGAACCATCACACCGCCCTTGATTTACTCTATAACCCAGTAGTTTTTGGGCAAGGTGTTGTTCCGTTTCCATGTATTCGATATTTTTTCCTTGCTTTTTCTGTTATTGATTTTACTTTAATGGCTTTATGGTCAGAAAAGCTGCTTTGTAATATTTCGATGTTTTGGATTCTGTTAAGGCTTGCTTTGTGGCCTAACATGTGGTCTATTGTGGAGAATGTTCCATGTGCATTGGAACAGAACATACACTTGGCTGCTGTTGGGTGGAGTGTTCTGTATATGTATATGAGATCAACTTGGTTGATTGTGGCATGTAGATCTTCCATGTCTTTAGTGAGCTTCTTTCTGGATGTTCTGTCCTTCACCCAAGGTGTTGTGCTGAAGTTTCCTGCTACTATGGAGGAAATGTGGAACTATTTCTCTTTTCAATGCTGTTAGAGTTTGTTTTATGTATTTTGGAGCTCTGTCATTGGGTGCATAAATATTTATTATGGTTATGCCCTTCTGGTGTATTGACCCTTTAATCACTATGTAGTGTGTTTCCTTATCCTTTGTTGTAGATTTTGCATTAAAGTCTATTTTGTCAGAGATTAATACTGCCAGTCCTGCTCATTTTTTATTGTTGTCTGCTTGATATATTTTTTTTTATCCTTTGAGTTTCAGTTTGTTTGTGTCTTTAAGTCTAAGGTGTGTCTCTTGTAAGCAGCATATAGATAGGTTGTGTTTTTTTATCCATTCTGCCACTCTCTGTCTCTTTATTGGTGCATTTAATGTATTTACATTCAGTGTAATTATTGAAGGTATAAGTTTAGTGCTGTCATTTTGATTTTTTTTTTTTTTGTGGTACTGACAGTTTCTTTGTTCTACTTAATCTTCTATGCTGAGTCATTTTTCTTTATGTATTTTCTTTTCCTCTTTTTCATTGTTGTTGATTTTGTATTTGCTGAGTCTTTTTGTTTTTTTTTCTTTTTTGTTTTGATGCGTAGATTTGTTAGCTTCCTTTGTTGTTACCTTAAAATTTACCTCTATTTTTCTAAGTTTAAACCAATCTTTTATTTCTTAATATCACCTTCACTTTCTCTCCGTATGAAATTTCCATGACTACACTATTTAGTCCCTTTTTTTTGTTTTAATGTTGTCATCTTTTACATATTGACATCTCTGTTTCCCTATTTTCAGTGTTTTAGCTTAGACTTATTTTGTGACTTCCCTATCTGGGTTGACATCTGGTTGTTCTGTCCTATGTTCTAGTCTTAGGTTATTATCTGATATTATCGGTTCTCTGGCCGGAGGACTCCCTTTAGTATTTCTTGTAATTTTGGTTTGGTTTTTACAAATTCCCTTAACTTCTGTTTATCTGGAAATGCCCTAATTTTGCCTTCATATTTGAGAGACAGTTTTGCTGGGTATATAATTCTTAGCTGGTAATTTTTTTTTCCTTCAAGGCTTTACATATGTCATCCCGTTGCCTTCTTGCCTGCATAGTTTCTGCTGAGTAGTCAGAGCTTAGTCTTATTGACTGCCCTTTGTAGATGACTTTTCATTTATCCCTAGCTGCTCTTAAAATTCTCTCTTTATCTTTGTTTTTGGTAAGTTTGATTATAATATGTCTTAGTGAATTTCCTTTGGGATCTATCCTGTGTGGGGTTCGATGAGCTTCTTGAATAGATATCTTCTTGTCTTTCATGATATCAGGGAAGTTTCTGCCAACAATCTTCAACAATTCTCTCTGTATTTTCTGTTATCCCCCCTGTTCTGGTAGTCCAATCACTAGTAGGTTATTCTTGATAGAGTCCCACATAATTCTTAGGGTTTCTTCAATTTCTAAAATTCTTTTATCTGATTTTTCCTCAAATAAATTGGTGTCAAGTGCTTTATCTTCAATCTCACTAATTCTAACTTCCATTGCCTCAATTCTGGTTGTATGACTTTCTATTGAGTTGTCTAATTCTGAAATTTTATTGTTAATCTTTTGGATTTCCACTTGCTGTCTCTCTATGGATTCTAGCAGCCTGTTAAATTTGTCATCTTCCTCTTGTATAGCTTTCCTAAATACCTCTATTGCTTTGTCTGTGTGTTCCTTGGCTTGGTCTGAGTTTTGAATGATCTCCTTCCTGATTTTTTGAAGAGCTCTGTATATCAGTCTTTTGAATTCTACCTCCAGTAATTCCAAGACCTTCTCTTCTCTGGGAGGTTTCCTGGTTCTTCGTTTTGGTTGCTTGCTGGAGCCATCATGTCTGCCTCTTTATGTGATTTGATATTGACTGTTGTCTCTGAGACATCAATAAGTTATTTATTTGTTTTATGTGTTTTTACTGTGCCCTAGCTTCTTATTTTGTTTTAAGATGCCCAAACAGGCCGGGCGTGTGAGCTACTTTGGTTATTGGCATCTCTGAAGCTCTCACATCCTATCAACAGGTGGTTAGAGTTGCTACTAGGTGTGTGAGCCCAGGAGTCTGTTTACTTTTCTTATATGGATTCAGCTCAGGTGTCCAGGTTGTCGGTCACCGAGTGTGTGGTGCAGGCTCTCAACTACAGTCCTAGATGAGCAGGGCTATGTAGAGGTGGTTTGAGCAAGCAAATGTATCTGGCTGCAGAAGGGGGTTATGTGCTGAGCAAGGTAGGGGGCTGATGGTTGCCCCTGAACGCCTAGATGGAAGGCATGTCCCTGTCCCCTAGAGCATGTAGATGCGTGAGTTTTGCAGCTGGACTTTGGGTGTCGAACACTGTTGGCTGTAAGGACTGGCAGGCACCACTTATTCTTGGATCCCTGTTGTGGGTGGCTAGATGGAATGCATGAAGCTGCCAGTCCTCAGGCCCCTGATGTGGGTGGGTGAGGACCCTGCTTAATGGGCATGGCAGTTTCAAATGTCATGAATCTGCCACCCCCCCTTAGCTGTTGCAGATGAAAAGAGGCTTCAGGTTGTACTATGTTAATAGTACCTGTTGTACTATGCTAATGAGGGCTGAGGCTGTTGAATGGGCCCACACAGGTCTAGACAGGGGTGAAAGGCCTTTAAAGTCCATGGACCCTTTATGTCTGTGCCTAAGCAAAGGGGCAGTACCTGCCCTGAGCTCACAGCTTAGGTAGTGTGGCAAATTTTTAAAGCTGAGAGACTTGTTTGGGTGTGATTAGTCCTGGGCTCCCAGCTTAGGGGAGCTGCCTGTTTGTTTTTTATTTGTTTGTTTGTTCCGTCCCAAAAGTTGGGAGTCTGGCTTGGGCATGAGGTTTCCCACTTCCGGCCTATGGGGTGCAACAACTGCTGAACACTGCCAGACTGGCACCAGAGCAGAGCAGGGAGGTGGCAGGTGAGGGGAAGAGAGGCACTTCTCCCTTACAGAAGTCCCAGAGGGGAAAGGGTTATTTTAATCCCATGCGGTAGGTTAGATGCTTGCACTTAACTTTTGGAGATTCAGCGCCGCTTCTGCTGGCTCCAGAGGCTTGTGCAGACTCTCTGCTGCTCAGTTTCTCCCAATGTGGTAAAACGTGTTCAGACCACTAATGCTTGCCTCTGCCTGCATACACCAAAGGATCCAGTCTGCAGGGTGCCAGCTAGGCCAGGAATGGCACTTCTTCACTACTTCTGAACTTTCTCTCCCTCACCAGCCGCTCAGTCCGACTCCTCAAATTTTCCTTGATGATCATGGCTCCTAGTTTGTCATACACAATTGAGTCACTAATTTTTTTTGGTCTTTGTTGTAAGAGGGACCACAGGAAGCGTCTATTCCACCATCTTGGCCTTGCCCCCCTAAGCCACTGTTTCTTAATAGCCAATGTAACCTCCTTGTTTTTGGTACTACTCAGTTCCCAATATATGGTCTAAACCTCATAAACTGTTAAATTCAACTCTGATGGACCTTCACTTATCTAGAAAAAGTTTATCCAAGAGACTTTTGCAAAAAAAAATCACTACATTTGCATTTCCTGCCTAGGAAATGAAGATGTATGATATTCCTAGACAGGGATATTTGTCTAGCACTTTATCATGCCCTGAGCTTGTGTATTACATTATATTTTGGTATTTTTGTTAAAATCATGTGCTTTGTTGAGCAGAAGATGTCTTTGATGAGTGGCTCTTTTCTAAACTTAAAGTCTGTCAACATACGGGTAATCATTAATATCATTACTATCAATCACATTCATTCAGGACATATCATTATTATCATTACTATTAACCACATACATGTTTTGAATATAGCAGATTAGACATGAGGTGATTAGGAACTGAACTTTAAATACTCATTTTAAACAAGTAAAAAGAAAGAGGAAGGGATAAATGGTGTTCGATATTATAATTGAAAAAATGAATTGACTTCAGAGGAAGGATGAAGGACAGGAAGGAAATGAAGAACAATTTACTTTATAACCACATCTTGTCTTTGCCATTGTCATTTACAACTTCACCTTGGAAATTTTAAATTCTAATAATTCATTTAACATATCAGTGATTCATAGAGGATGACGTTCAAATTCTTTATAATGGTTTCAAAAGCTCTTTAGGTATGAACTTCATGATCTCACATGTGCCTCTTTCTTCAGTCTCGACTCCTCCCACTTTCAACCAAGAGATATGTTTGGATGCCTACAATGCATCCAAATTTGTACTACAGCAATAGTTTTCGAACCTTTTGGAATTGACACCCATTCATAGTTTTAAAAATTATTGAGGTTCTCAAAAAGCTTTTCTTTATGTGGGTTCTATCTATATTTTTGCCACATTAGAAGTTAAAACTAAGAAATTTTAAAATTACTTATTAATTTATCTTAAAACAACTATAATAAATCCATTCATTATATGTAATTTAAATAACATATATTTAAAGAAAAATAACTATTTTCTGAAACCAAAAAATGTATGAAAAGTGACAGTATTTTACATTTTTGTAAAACAAAAGCTGGCTAATAGAAGATAGCTGGATTCTCCTACCTCTTTTGCATTTCATCTACTGAAATGTTGATTTGTTGAAGTAGATTTTTAAAAAAGCTCATACGGATATGTATTTAGAAAAGGGAGGAGTATTGTAATAACCTTTGAGATAACTGTTGATATTCTTCTATGATACTGCACCAGAACTCAGTAAGTGGTAGTTTCTTATCCTTCTTACCAGCTGTAATGAGGAAACTGCAATCATATCAGTGAAATTGTTCATACTCTGTTAAATTGAAATCAATCGTTCTGTCTTGCATTTTGGCTTGAACTTTTATCCATGTGTAATTTTGTAATATCATCCACTGGTCATTTGAAAAATATTTGTTTACTTAATTGTGTGAATCCTCCAAATTGATACATTTCAGACAATGCCTAAACCAAATTATGTTGGCTAATACCACCATCCATCTCAACACAAAAGTCTTTAAGTATTGGCAATATTGGGCTGTCAAGCTCAAGGGTGAGGGGGTGGATACGAGTTTTCCAAAATTTTAGTTTTTGCTTGAAAGTTTGATCATTGACAACAACTACTGTTTTCCTTGACATTTCAGGCTCACTTAGTTTGCTTTAAAGACTGTAACTGCCAAATATTCAAGCCTGAGTAGCAGCTTGTCTGTCAATCTGTCTTTCAAGTAAAAGTAGTGTTACATGAAAAAGTGGCTAGTTCATCTCACAGTTCAAATAATTGCACCATATCAAACAAAAGCACAATGCTTTGTCCCAAGACAACCATTGCAACCACTGCAGAAGTGCTTTACGCGTACTTCTTGTCTTGTCTCACAGAGTATTACAGATGTGTATTCATGAGTAGATATTAAATACAATTAATATGGTTTGTGGTTTCATCAAAGACATTATTGACTGACAATAGTTTTTTTATTTACTATTATTATTCTTATTTTTAGTATTGTTTAGACTTGATTGAACTGTGGCTTGAGCAGTTTCTCACCATTTCTTCTGCTCCATTAGTGAAAATATCAAGAGAGTGGAAATGGCCAACGACATCTTTGTATTATTATGAAAATGGTTTTGACACCATGGACCCTATGAAGTGCCTCAAGGATCACGTGATGGCAGCCCACAGTGAGAACAACTGTACTACGGATAAAATGGCAATCAAGGCCAATGTGACTGAGGTATGGTGAGCCAGGAGGAAAATGGTACAATTATTTTTCAAGCAGGAGAATATTGAGACAATTTTAGGAGTGTAAGTACATGACCTGGTACATGACCATACACTTGCCTCAAAAGGGAGACAAAGCTAAATAATCTAAATATCTGATTAAAAAGTTAATGGCCCACTCAAAGGCAGCTAACAACACAATAACAACTGTAAATAGAAAATTTAGCGTGAGGAACTCAGCATAAAACACTTGGTGTAGAAATCATGCCTGTTTTATCAGGGCTTTTGACACTTATAAATAATTCGCTGATCTATTTCATGAGATTAATTTTACGATTACGGCTATATTCATCCAAAACCAACAAACCCACTGCCGTCAAGGAAATTCTGACTCATGATGACCCTATAGGACAGAGTAGAATTGCCCCACGGGGTTTTCAAGGCTGTAAATCCTTATGGAAGCACACTGCCACATCTTTCATCCGCGAAGCAGACTGGTGGGTCCAAACTGCTGACCTTTCAGTTAGCAGCCAAGTGCTTAACCACTGTGCAACCAGGGCTCCTCTATTATTTATAGCCAATAATAAATATATACAATGGAAAGCTCTGAGAATTAATTTAAAACCATAAAGGGGTTTGGCAATGAAGAATCCTCTTTAAATATTTTAGGAGCAAAAATTGAAGGCTTGTCCAAACTTGGTTTTGAATATATGTCTATGGTAATTATCATGCGATATTCCCACAAGCTTGGTTAAACATTCTATTTTGTACTTTTATTTATCACTCTCAGAATAGATTTTTTTCTATGATCTCTCGCAAAAGATAAAAAAGAATATCTGTCACTCTTGTTTTTTAATTAAATGAAAAATCATAACATTATATAACAAACTACTCTATTGCCATAATTTACAGCAAAATGCCTAGAAGAAACATAAATGTCATAACTTCTTCACATTAATCAGTAAAAACATCTATTAGTTCTGCATTCCATGCTTTCTCCAAATATTAAAATTGATCATTTGTAGACCCACAGGTCATATACTCTCAATTTATTTTCCTAAATGTTAAGAGTCCATTTAGAGCATTGAGTTATGGAATATGAGCGCTTGGGTGGAAAAGAAGGAAATTGGGCAAGAATTTCTGTATGGGACAAAGGAAATAAACAGGCAGAGCTAGAGTTCTCTGTGCAAAATGTTAGTGCCTTTTTCTCTACTTTAATAATGCACTTCTCATTTCTTTCCATCTATTCAAATAAATTCAATATCTCCCTGTCCTCTTAAACACTGTCCCCTTCTGAAGTCTGATGGTGTGAAGTATTTAATACTTCATAGGACAGGGTTCAAGAAAGGCCTCTAATGGAACTATGATTAATGTAGGTTATACTTCATACCACACAGATTCCTGTGCATCTCAAGACTTTATCAGTCAGTCCAAAGGTCTCTTACCTCTGTGAGATAAGGAATGTATAGCATGGTGGTCTTTTCCTCTGCTTTGTCCTCAGTACCCAGAACATTGTCTGATTCACAGTAGCATTAAATACATTTTTATTGAATGAATAATATCAGTGAAAGACTATTAGGAGCTTTATATGTCATTAAGGTGAGAGTGTCCAACTGTAAGTGGTGCATTTACGAAAAGGACCATTTTCCTTCAAATACTGCCTTCAAACCATTCCTGCCACATCTCCTTTTCCCTGTCCTGGATATCATTCTCATTAGGATCCCAGTTTTTCATGCATTTAAGGTATTACAAGAAGGTACGTTTTGGAAATTGACTCATTTTTAGAATACTAATATATCCAGCCCTGTCCCTGGGTGGCACAAATGATTTGTGCTCGACTACTAACCTAAAGTTGGTCATTCTAACTGACACAGTAGTGCCATGGAATAAAAGCCTGGTGATCTGTTTCTGTAAAGATTATAGTCAAGAAAATTCTATGGAGTAGTTCTACCCTGTAACACAGGGGTTGCCATGAGTTGGGATTGATTTGACAGCAATGGGTTTAGTTTTTTGTGTTTGGTTTTTTTTTTTTTTTTTTTTTGCCTAGATTAAAACTTTAATCTCTCATCTCATTTCCTTCCTTTCTCTTCCCTTCAGATCAGGCTTGCTTTGTGGCCTGATGTGACTTTGGTAGGTTATTCTGATTTAGTTTATTTTATTTATTTATTTATTTATATCCTATATCTTCTACTGTTGAATCATCATGGTGTTGTCGGAAAAAAATTAAAAGATAAAGGACAAAAGTCTTAGTTGACTGGAGCTTTGTCATATGGCCAACAGCACATGGCAGCTGCCCAAATGTTGATTCTCTTATGCGATGCATGCGCTGGCTTTTGGAGGCCCCTCTAATCCACCATGGTGTCCAGTTCTCTGATACGGCAATCTGCTCTCTGACTGACATCTTATGCTTATGGTCCCCCTCTACTTTACAGTTCCAGGCTTTAGTAGTCTACCCTCCTCCTCTTTTTCTGAGCTTACCTCATCCTATCAGGTGGCATTTGCTAGGGTTCATCAAGATGGTTCAAGTACAGCTACCTCTGTTTCATCAACCTCTGTCCCACAGAAGGTTCATGAATCGTTGTCCTTCCAAATGCTGGGAGTTAGTGTATCCCCTGAAACATTTTAGTCTCATCTGCTATTAAGAGTAGGTCTTATCAATTTTCTGACTTCAGGAAGCGAGAACTAGCTTCTATTCACCATTTCACCCACTCCCAAAATCTACTGAAACATGTCGGTCTTTCCCAAGATTGTTCTACTATATTATTCCCCAGTATTCTCTCTGTAATGGAACTCTGAGCTTCTATAGCTTAGCAGGCATTTAACAGGGAAGTGAGAGGCATGTTTCTTCTTCCTGTAGACACTCCAGTTTCACAAGACGTTCCTCTGGAGCTAGCCTCTCTTGGCTTGAGGGAAATAACCTCCCCTCACTTTCCCCTTAGTGATGGAAAGAGACCAGAACTTTCAGTGATGTGAAATCACCACTGGCATCAGCCTTACATAGTCTCATGACTTCTTTTTTACTTTTCTTAAATTTCTAATCATCTGATTGTTTAGGACGGACCATATTTGACTTAGGATAACTCCTACGTGGATATGTCTAGCCCCATTCTTTCAAATATTGAAACACGTAATGTCTGTTGTTCTAAACTTTGAAGCTTAAGTTATGAGACAATAGGAAAGCAATATTAGAATATGGAAGAGAACTTAAAATAATGTAGTCTGAATCACTGTGTTACAGAGAAGGGAATAATGACTTACCGAAAGTCATATAACCTGTGGCAAAGTTGAAACTAGTAACAGCCCTCCTAATTCCAAGCTATTTTTTTCCTCCAAATGTGCTATTTTTCATTCTAGAAGGAATCAGTTTGGGGAGTTTATTAGAGAAACTATATTGAAAATAAGGTCCCAACCATACAAAATAGCCTCACAAAATGGAATCATCTGAGTTTATGAGGACATCACTTTATAATCAGGCCCATTTTATTACTTAAGAAAAAAAAACAACAAAAAACCATCACCACCACCAACAAACTCCTTGGATAGAATCCAATTCATGCCAATTTATGCTTCTTAGAAACAGATCCTAGAATATTAATTTTTCTCCCCACTGCTCTACATTTCACTCCACAATAACTGATTGTTTCTTAAATTCAGTTATTTCATCATATTTTGCCATCTTTACTTTCAAGATAATTTTTATTGTTGTCATTCTTTATTTTTATTGCTAGCGTCACTATTTTCCCACATGCTGATTCAAAACAGCAGAAAGGTTTTATTCTCTCTTCTTTGATCCCTTATATCCAATAATTGTCAAGTCTCTTGAAATCTACCCATGTATTGTCTCTAACCTCCAGTTCATTCTTTATAATGTCAGCTCTCCTACCTATAACTATTCCCCATTCTCTCATTTGGTAATAGTCTATTATTATAATATCCTATGTTATTAAATAATAATAATAGATCTTGTAAATATTCCTTAAAGTCAAAACTTACAGAATCATAGACCTAAGGAGTAGAGGGAAAACCAAAAACATAGATCGTCTGGTACAGCAAGCCCACTGATGGTAAATTTATCTCTACACAATGATTCTCTAGCTTATGCTGAAACTCCCTTTACAGAAAATTGACTCTCTTGAGATACAGCTGATTCCACCACTGAGCAGCTATGGTTGTTATAGTGATCTTCTTTTTAGACAAATTAATTCTACTTTTGCTTTTCTGTAGCTTTTATTGGTCTTCTATAAGTCTAAGCTGCTTCTATGTGACAGACTTTCAGCTATTTGAAGAGAGTAGTTGTATACAGTATTAACTTTTGAAAAGTGTGTCTTTTTGGCTGAGATTCCTGGTCTTGTGACAATCTTTACTTGCTATGGAAAATAATAGGCTGATATATCTCACTAAGAGAGTTGTTGTTGTGTTGTTAGGTGCAGTCGAGTCAATTCTAACTCACAGCAACCCTACATATAACAAAACAAAACACTACCCAGTCCTGTGCCATCCTCACAATCCTTTCTATTCTTGAGCCTGTTGTTGCAGCCACTATGTCAGTCCATCTCATTGAGGGTCTTCCTTTTTTTTGCTGACCCTTTACCTTAGCAAGCATGGTGTCCTTCTCCCTGGACTGGTCCCTCCTGATAACACGTTCAAAGTATGTGAAACGAAGTCTTGCCATCCTTGCTTCCAAGGAGCATTCTGGCTATACTTCTTCCAAGACAGATTTGTTCGTTCTTCTGGCAGTCCATGGTACATTCAATATTCTTCACTAACATTATAATTCAAGTGCTTCAACTGGGTACTTCAAATGATATTTGCATATATTACATTAAGAAGAGGGGTTATTTTCTTTAAAATCTTTATATCTTGCTTTATGCCATAGTCATTACAATTGTTTCTTATTAAAGAATATGCAAAACTCAAACCTTGATTTTCCAAATAAAGAAGGAAAAGTTGCAGTCGAAAGTCAATACTATTAACCCTCTTGGATACGGAAAGGGGAGGCAGGTTGGATCACACCGTAGAAGTACGACCCAGACATGTACGCAGAGTTGAACCTTGATGAACCCCTCTGCCTACTCTGATAGGATATTTATATCTTGGAGTTGTAAGATTTTCATTCACTGACTTAAAAAATAATTAATTAACTTAGGAGACTTTGAAGAAGAAGGAATTCTCCCCTGATCTTTGTTTAAAAATTCCCCTAAACATCAGTGAATCTTTGTCTTAGTTAGCTAGTGCTGCTATAACACAAATACCACAAGTGGATGGCTTTAACAAAGAGAAATGTATTCTCTCACAGTCTAGGAACTAGAAGTCCGAATTCAGGGTGCCAGCTCCATGCGAAGGCTTTCTCTCTCTGTCAGCTCTGGAGAAGGTCCTTGTCATCAATCTTCCCCTGGTCTAGGAGATTCTCAGTGCAGGGATCCTGGGTCCAAAGGACATGCTCTGCTCCTGGCAATTACTTTCTTGGTGGTATGAGGTCCCCATGTCTCTCTGCTTGCTTCTCTCTTTTATATCTCAAAAGAGATTGACTCAAGATACAATCTAATCTTTTAGATTGAGTCCTTCCTCATTAACATAACTTCCTCTAATCCTGCCTCATTAACATCATAGAGGTAGGATTTACAACACGTAAGAAAATCACATCGATGACAAAATGGTGGACAATCATACAATACTGGGAATCATGGCCTAGCCAAGTTGGCACACATATTTGGGGGACACAATTAAATCCATAACAATCTTTAATTCAGTTCTTATTTGCAATTCCTTTAGTCATCCCTACTATGATCTGGTTTCAAATGTTTCTTACCATGTTGTTGTCCCTCCACTGAATATATTCTTGTTTATCACTTTTCATTACATGATGAAACCTGGAACTAAACATCATGCCACACTCATTGTTAGTCTGATAGATGCAAAATAAATCTAAACTTCCTTATTCTAGGCATTATTTTATTAACACAGCTTAAGACCACGTTAGCTCTTTTTTTGGTAGGCACATGTCCTTGCTGATTCACACTAAAGTCAATGAATAGTCATTCAGTAACTGCATGTCTAAATTATTGCTGCTGTCATCTCTCTCTGACTGTTGCAATAGCACCCACCCTATGCTCTGCTCTCTTTCTTGCCCAAATTCTATAGTCTATTCTCCATAGAGAAGCTAGGGTCATAATTTAAACATATTATCAAATTACATCTCTAACTTGCTCAAAATGTGATCTGGCCTTGGCTTTACTTCACCTTCTATCACTCTCCTTGTCATAAACTCACTTCATTCATGTCATTTCTTCCCTTTTCTTCTATTTTGTTTCTTCTTCATACACACACAGTCTGTTCGTCTTTAGGGATTTTACATTTTCCTTCCGGTCTGCCTGAAACACTCTTTCCCAGATATTCACATGGCTCACTTTTTTTTTTTTTTTTTTTAATTAATCAGATCTCTCCTTAGAGACTTATTCAGTCACCTTCCCTGACCAACCTATGTAAAATAACACCTTGCTATGATGGACTCACACATACCAACAATCATGAAGATGGCACAGGACCTGGCAACATTTTATTCTGTTATACATAAGGTCATCATGAGTCGGAGCTGACTCAACAGCAATTAACAACAAAAACTCCATCATCATCCACATGACTCACTGCCCCTTACCCTACTTAACTTCTTTATGGGAAACTTTATTACTCCTACTGGATCATATATTATTTATTTTCTTGCTGATTTGTCTATATTTTCTAATAGTTGTTGTTGTTTTGTTTCTTTTGTTTTTCCATCTTATTTACTGCTATGTTCTTAGTGCCTAGAAAAATATCTAGCAGACACTGAATAAATATTTGCTAAATTAACAGACAAATAATTATACTAACATGTTTTCGGAATTTATTATTTCATTGGGACCGGGAAGTAGAACACTTTTTAAAATGCCTTTTATCTCTGTAATCTCTATCCACAATATGTAGGCTATGCCTACATGAACCATTTTATTAATAATTATGATATTTTTTAGAGGACAGAGTAAACCATAAATGAAGCAAATGTTTCATCTTGAGTTGTAGAGAATCCCGTTTTTAAAAATAGCCAATTCCTTTATGGTTAATTAAAAAGAAACTGTTACTGTCAAGTCGATTCTGACTCATAGTGACCCTATAGGACAGAGTAGAACTGCCCCATAGGATTTCCAAGGAGCAGCTGGTGGATTCAAACTGCCAACC